>NW_007726505.1:526587-549078 GCF_000696425.1 Galeopterus variegatus
AAAACCCCCCCCCCCCCCCCCCCCCCCCCGAATGCCTTGGTTGGAGCTTTTTGTTGTCTCTTACCTGGTGCTAAAAAGAACTCTGCACCTGAGGGATATGAGTAACTCTTCCTATTGACATAGATTCTCTCCTTGACCAAGCTTTGTTAGCTTCTTCTAAGCTCTTTTTTGGATTCCCATGACCATCCTTGTAGAGCACAGTTCTAGCAAAAATCCTGCTAAGTTAGTTTAGCAAGAACCTCCCACCCTCAATATCTGGTCACCCTCCATATCTGATCAGGTTCCTTAACATCCACCATGGCCCAGGTGATGTCTGATCACCCCGGCCTTTCTGCAGCAAGAATCCTGTTAGGTCAGTTTAGCCACAATCCCACCTTACCCCTAATGTTACCTATTAGTAATTTTCCATCCACTGACCCCCATCCTACTCCTTGGCTATAAATTCTCACTTTTCCTTGTTTTATTTGGAGGTGAGCCCAAAATCTCTCCTCTACTAAAAAACAATGGGGTTTTGAACCATTGTAGCAGCCCCCTCCTTGAACATCTTCTTTCCCATTCTTTGACAAGTGTCATTGAATAATTTTTTCCATGAACACCATCCTAGCTTCCCCACTGCCCAAGAGGAATGTAAACAAAGTCACATTCTCTGACCCCAGTCTCCATGTGTGTGCTGAGATAACACGATCAGGGCTGGCTTCATGGGCCTCAGGCCTGTGCAGGTGCACACAGCCTCATGCTCACAGTGCTCCGTGCTTGGTCTAATGCTCTGCTTTTGTCCTGCTGAAACTGAATAACTGTCTTTGAACTTGCGTTTTTCAAGTGAAATCTGACGGGGCAGTGGACCATGAGCATGAGTGAAGGAGATATGCACAATACGCTTGTCCTGTTTCTTGCTGCCTCGCTCACATATAGCATATGCAATGCCCTGCTGGACCCATGATGTGTTGTAGGAGTTGAGCAAGACTCAAGTGCATACAAGGTAAATGTGTTACCTGTATGACTGAGTAAGCAGGGCTACTGACAGCTCTGAAAAACCACACCTTTCCTTCCAACCAGAACTTGCTTTGAAGAAGGTGATGATCTTCTAAGAAACATGAATGATCAAGGAACCCTATCATAGCCTCTTACTCAAGTAACTCCCCTATGTTAGCTAAGCACTTAAGCTGAAAATGATGCCCTAGAAGGAAAAGGAAAGTTATGGTAACCCACAGTTTCATTTCTTTTCAATCCTTTCTTACTCATCAGTCAGGGAATGTTGCAGAATATGTGCACATCAGGAAGTGAAATAAAAACAGCTGAGGCAGTTTTACATGGTGTTTCCACTGTTCTGGTAAGAACAAAATACATATGCATGTATGAGCTATAAAATATAAACTGTATAATTTCAGTGATTCTGCCTACACAGTAAATGTTCTTCTATTTACATTTAAATCTGGAATAGCACAATATAAAGATAAACAGAAAAATTCATGCTAATAATTTAAAATTTTAATTTTTCTCTATTCAGAATTACATTAAATAGTAAGTAAAGAAATTATGACAAGTTGAAAAAGAGAACACAGAAGAAAGGAAAAAGGTTTAGTATCTTTTTAGTACCTTTAATGGCATTTCCCCCCACTGCCACCTGCTTTTTGAATAATGGGCCCCATATTTTCATCTTGCATTGAGTATTGTGAATTATGTGAACATGGTCTACCTCAGATAGTTATTGTGGGGATTAAATGATAATGTCTATGAAGGTCCCATGCACAAAGAGGGTATTGACCAATCGTTCCCTGCCTCTTTCCAGCTTTACTCCAACCAACTGCCTCTCTCCTATTCTTGATGACTGCAGTCTTTTCTGCTGCCATTGATTATCTCCAGTTTCACCGAAATCAACATTTTAATGCAGAAATATGATCATGGCAATCCCTCATTCAATTGCTTCTTTGGTTGCCCATTGTCTGTGAGATCAAAACTCAGCTCCTCTGCAGAGCATGCTTGATCTGTGAGGACTCCCTTGACTTATGCTGAGGACCCAGTGTTAGCCGCCTGCTTTAGATGAGGTGGATTGAGGCTCTGCATCCTCTGAGATTCCATAACAGCTTCATCACTGATGTAGTTTGAATGTCCCCCCAAAAGTCATTGAAACTTGATCCCCCATTATAACAGTACTATGAGGGTGGGAAATCAGACTATGGCCATGTTGAAAGGTGGGATGTTTAAGAGGTGACTGGATCATGACGACTATGCCCCGGTAAACGGATTAGTCCATTCGTGGAGTAATGGGTTAATGATTCAGTGGATTGTCACAGGAGTGGCACTCCTGGCTTTATAAGGAGAGCAAGTGAGCACGTGAAAGGCTCTTGCCTCTCTCACCACGTGATGGCCTTTGTTGCCACGGGACTCTGTAGAGAACTCCCATTCTGTAGACGGCCCTCACCAGATGCACCCCTGGACTTTGGACTTTCCAGCCTTCAAAACTGTCAGAAATAAATTTTGTTTCTTTATAAATTACCCAGTTTCAGATGTTCTAAGTGAGAGAAAACAGACTAATACAGTCACTTATCAAAACATGCTAAGGAAAATGTACCCTTTTCAAGTACCATTACATTTTATGCAATTTTATTATAATCTCTTTTGTTTTTCAGTTTTTAAATTCTGTTAATCCAATAGACTTGAGCAAACAAATTTTTCTGTCCCTAATTAAGCCCGTTGCCATATTTCATCCACTGAAGCTTTCTGTTAAATGAAACATTATTTTCACTTATAAATGTTCCATGATGTGTTCCTTGTGGCTTCTAATTGAGGACAATTATAAGAAGAAATCAGAACTCACCAGTGGCAGTTGTCATTATCATGTCCCTATTCTGCTTCTGATGCCTACATGTTTGTTTAAGGCAATAGGGCAAAGCAGGACTCAGAGCGAGCGTTGATGAAGCAGCTCTGGGAATTCGCAGGCAGCAAGGACATCCTTCATTTCTAATTTGTTGATTTATCTGGCTAGAGAGCAACTGACAAAATCCTCCTCACCTAATGTGCTTAATGGTCTAAACGAAACGAGTTGGTGATGTTGGTTTAGTTCCTATTGGACCCATTTCTAAGTCACACAAGCCCTCAATAAATTGCTGTAATGAGCCCTTCTCTCAGAAAATGCACCACGGAAAGTTGACTTTTTGGCATTTTGTACAGATTTTCCAAAAGCATTAGAAAAGTGAAGTGTGAAGGGTCTGCAGGAGGTGGATTCACATCCCTGGAAGCACAGGTCACTATCAACCTAGGAGAAGATGACAGCCCAACCAGCATCGAGGTTTCCCTCATTTTATTTTCCTACTTAGGAACAGACAACAAGGAAAACAAATGTAATTTTGTTTTGTTTTAGTTTTAGTAATTGGTGGGGTTGATCTGCATTTTCACTGCTGGGAAATAAGTGACTTTTTTTTTTTTCTCTGTTGAGTTAATATTAAAAAAAACACAGAGAAAAAGGAGTAAAATGTTGGAATGAAACAAAATAAACTGATTTATTCCAAGTTCAGGAAGACATACTTCTCCTGCTTTATTGTATAAATGGTTAATAGTTCAAAAATAATGGTGTAGGTGAGGACAGTTTGATATAATTTTTAAATGGGCTTACAGAAAATTAAAAAAAAACATATTTCTTTTCTTTTGTCTTCTTTAATCTTCAAAATATAGGAAAATATCAAAAAATCCAAACTTGTCCAAATTTAGAATTATATATAATTAATGCACTATCCTGGGGAATGATTTCCTCACAGTTACTGGATGAGCTAGACTCAGAGTGTCAATTTAGCAAAATGGTGAACACATGCGTTTCTTTCCCTTGTCATCATCTTCTCAGACCTCCTTTTCTATTAAGATACTCACACATGTGTGCATGCACATGCACAGGTGTGTGCACTACCACTACCACCACAACCAACAACATTCTTTTTATTCCATTTTGTAAGCTGGGACAGTATTTTGTGTTAGGGAATAGAGAACAGAAATGTCAGTATTTAACCTTAGGGATAATAAATGGAAAAGGTAATTTTAGTTCAGTTTTATCTGGATAAGATAAACTATGTATAAGGGTCATACTTTATGTCTCCCCTTTTTCCTGCTTTTCAGAAATTCAGTCAAGACCCTATCATGCTGTAAGTGCAGGTTGTGTATTTCAAAGGAATTGAGCAGTTGAATGTGTCTGGGTCTTTGAAGAGTATCAGCAGTATTTTAAAGAAAGAATAAACCTATACTATCTATTGAGAACTACTCAGTAGAAATATCTTTACATAAAATATAACAGTATTAGGCAGCTATTCTTTGCTGAGCATATGTCATTTAGTGGAGGATGTTTCTGGACTTTCTTCTTTTACCTGAGCCCTCTCTTGGCAGAAGGTGTTATATGGCTTGTGTGCTGTGAGCTTGTGTTCTGCAACTGGAGGGGAAAGGTGACGAAGGGCACTTGGAGGAAAACTCAGCAAAAGCCCCACCAAGCCCTTGTAGAGGTCAGAAAACCAACCATCAGCTGTCAGACCAATATTCTATAACTCCAATGTAGCAGCTAATCCTTTTATAACAAGTCTAACTAGTTAAACTGGACACACTTAGGTCAGCAATGCATATGATGAATTAAAGTTAGTCACAAATTCTTGCCACGTCATCCATTGAGAAGGGATGTCAATTTCTCTCTCTTCCCTTGGATCTGGACTGGGCAGTGACCTGTTTAGACCAATCACATGAAGCAGAACTGATGCTCTGTGACTTTCTAACTTCTTAAGACTGGGTCTTAAGAGATCTACAGATGTAAATCCCCTTCTTGATAGAATGCCCCTTCTTGGAAGCCGGCCTCCATATAAGAAGTTTGGCTACTCTGTGACAGCCATGCTGTGAGGAAGCCCAAGCTAGCCAAGCTCCATGCTGTGGAGAGAGAGGGGCCACATGGAGGACCACTGAGGAGCCAGACAAATGAATGAAGCCTTCTTGGACCTTCTTTCTGAGCCCAGCCAGTACAGTGAATGACTTCAGATAATGCCACTTGGAATAAAAGAACTACCTTGATGAGCCATGCCTAAATCCTAGACCCATAGGATCCTGAGCAAGTAAAAGGGTGTTGTTAAAGCCACTAAGGTTTGGACCAGTTTGTTAGAGAGTAAGAGACAACCAAAACAATGTACAGGGCACAGAACACTCCTGTAGTAACAAAAACTGATCTGGGGATTGATTTTAAAATTTACAAGGCATAGTGTATTTCTGCATTTTATTTTGAAATAAATAGCCCTGCAGAAACACAGGGCTAAACATTTATCTGCTTCATTGCATCCTGAGTAAATTAATCTTCTATTTTATTTAATTCTTAAGTGAAATGCTGATTCACACTAAATGTACTCCATTCTATGAGTTGCTGAGTTTCAGATTAATTTTTTTTAAATATCTTTTTTCACTACTAGAAGAATAATTGTTTATTTTCATTTTTTTATTGAATATATATATTCATGCGGCACAGAGCTGACCTATACCCAAGATGTGTCGATCGGATCAATGCTCTCAGCATGCCCACAACCTCAAATTGCAATTATTCCCCATGTTCTCCACCCAACCTCCCCCCAAACCCCTTCCTCACACAACTCTAGTTCTGTTCTGTCCCTGAGGTTGAGATTTTTTTAAAAAGGTTTGTGCTTAAAACCTGTTATTTTGAGAATTATAGTTTAAAATGGAAATGATTAATAAACTATAAATTAATAGCTAGTAACATGGAAAGTGTTGCAAGTTAGCATAAACTGAGCATATGAGGACATGGACTGAAAAAAAAAAATCTAAATCTAAATGAGATGAAATTTTTCAGGGAAGACATCCAGGCAGAAATGTTGTTTGAGCCAGGTTGTGAAAGAAATGATGGGATAAAATTAGACAGTAGAATGTCAGGGAATTCGACAGGAGTATTGACATAGCAGATTTCTAATATGAGATAATGATGAAAGAAAAGTAAAAGTCAATAACTTATTTAAGTCAGTTTAACATTTCTAGACAACACTGCAGCTGGGCAGGGATGCTTTTGCAGAATGAAATTCAGCCCGTGAAATATTTCTTCCAGTTCTGTTGTGGTGGTGAGGGCACGAGGACGGGGAGTAGCAATTTCAACTGAGCACTAATATTTGGAGATCTTTCAGAGGGAGAGAGTCTCTGTGGGAGGATAA
Organism: Galeopterus variegatus; assembly: GCF_000696425.1. Taxonomy (NCBI): domain Eukaryota; kingdom Metazoa; phylum Chordata; class Mammalia; order Dermoptera; family Cynocephalidae; genus Galeopterus; species Galeopterus variegatus. The sequence continues at coordinate 532,761 of NW_007726505.1, forward strand.
GATAAATCAAATGTTAAGCAAAAAGAAAGAAAGTTAGAAAGAATCAAGGAACTACTGCAGAGGCAGTTTGCTTTGGATTTATTAATCTAATTCAGTGCGTGTATATGTGTGTGCATTTTTGCAACAGCAAAAATCTTAATATCTTCGGTGTCTCTAGATTGAAGGGGTCAAAATTTGTTATCTAATGAAACTTTTCAAGGAAAAATACTTCTGTAAAATAAATACAAAGTGTATGTGTATTTACTCCATATCGAGCTATTCACAGAAGTTTTAAGACAACCATACGAGTAATAAGCACCTATGTTAAAATTATATACAATAACATAAAGAAAAGTGCTGAATAGCATCAGTCATTAGGAAGATGCAAAATAAAGCCAAAATGAGATACTGCTTCACACCCTCCTGAATGGTTGTTTTTAAAGAGATTGATACTACCAAGTGTTGGCAAGGATGTGAAGCTACTGAAACTCAGGTAGGCTGTTGTGGGAGTGTAAAACTGTACGACCACATTGGGGAAAGGTCTAACAGTTTCTTATAAAACTAAACATATACCTATCCAATAATCCAGTGATTCCAACACGAGATATTTTTCCAAGAAATACAAAGCATGCGTATACAAAAAGACTTGTTCAAGAATATTCTCGGCAGCTTCCCTCATAACTGCCTGGAGCTGGAAAGCATCCAGATGTTCATTCATCAGTGGAAGAATGGATAAACAATCTGAAGTATATGTATACAATGGAATGCTACTCGGCCATGTAAAGAAGAGAGCTGATACAAGCAACAGCGTAGAAGAATACACAAGCTTCATGTTCACTGAAAGAAGCCTTATGTGAAATAATATGAGAGTGCTTCAAAAGTTCATGGAAAAATAGAATTAAAAGATAACACAAATCTTTACATAAACTTTTTGAAGTACTTTGTACATAATATTGGTTCCATTTAATATGAAATTCTCAAACAGGCAAAACAAATCTGTGGTAGAAAAAATAAAGACCAGAGCAGTGGTTGCCTTTGAGTGAGGAAGGTGGGAATTTACTGGGAGGAGACACCAACGATCTTCCTGGGGTGATGGTTTTATTAGTTTGTTTCTGTTGCTTTTAACAAATACATGTTTTCTTTATAAGAAAACAAAATTTCTTGCTTACAGTTTCTGAGACTGGGAAGTCCAAAGTCCATCTGGTGGTGGTGACAGTGACCCAGGGGTCTCACATTGCAAGATGGTGGAAGCAGAGAGAGCAGAGACAGACTCTCCTGTCTCTTCTTTTAAAGCCCTCAGAACCATGCCCTGACCACCACTTTTAATCCATTCACTACTGCAGGGTCCTATAATCCAATCACCTCTTCAAGGCTCCACCTTTCTATTACCATAATAGGATTTTCCACCCTCTTAACAGTCACAGTGGGAGCCACGTTTCTAATACATAAACTTGGGTGACACAATTCAAGCTTCAGGGAGTTTGGGGGGGACATAATTCAATCCACTACAATGGTGTAGTGTTCTCTATCTAGACAGAGGTTTAGGCTACACACTGTAGGCATTTGTTAAAATTTGTAAATGGTAGCCTTAAGATTGGTGCATTCTCTTTGCATATAAATTATACCTCAAAAGAAATAATTGGAACTGAAAATAAATATTAAACTCTAGTTACTGACATGCATGAGAAAATATTTAAGGGAAAGTGTACTAAAGTCTGTGACTCTCTACGAAATGTATCAACCAATGAAATGGGAGGAGAGATGAATAAGTGAATGGATGCATGATGAATCAAGTGTACTAAACTGTTAACTGTGGATGCAGATGGTGGGTGCATGGCTGTTCCTTGCTCAATTCTTTCTACTTTTCTGTATGTTTAAAATATTTTCATAATTAAATTTCAGAAAAAAAAACACCTACTATAGTAACAATATGGGGAAAAATGATTCCCATATTCCTGGCTCAAATATGTTACCTGATACATGTGAAAGGAGAAAGCAAATTCCCCAAGTAAACAGGTTGTATAAACTAATCTAATTGGATAACTGTATAGAAAATATAGCATGCACAAATGTAACATATACACAAAAAGTATATGACAAAATGTTTGAGGTTGTTTTTCTCCAACAATAATCGAAATAAAGTGTTTTATTTCACAATAGGAATATCAGAGAGATTCAGTGTCATGAGGGAAACGTGCATTTTGGTTGATATTTTACGCAGGAGTTGGCACTTTTTATGTAAAGGGCCAGATGTTTCAGACTTTGCAAGCCATAGGTCTCTAGTGCAATTACTCAACTCTGGTGCTGCAGGACAAAAGCTGCCAGAGACAAAACCTAAACAAATGGGAGTGGCCATGTTCCCCAAAATATTTGTTTTCCAAAACAGGCAGCAAGCCAGGTTTGGTCCTGAAGCTGTAATTTGTCAACTCCTGTTATATTTGTCTGAAGAGTATTTATTTTAAATTACTCTGCAACTTCCCATCACAGATTTTATAAAATTTATGATGTGAGTGTTGGTTTCAACTAGTACATTCAACTACAGAGTGTGTCAACCTTATTTTTTCAGTCTTCCAATTCAAGTAACTTTAGGAACATAGATCTATTTCTGAAGATTTATTTTACAAGATGGCTTTCTGGTGGGAGTTTGCTTTCGAGTCCAACATTTGTTTTAAAATTCACTGGCTCTGAGATAGTAAAGTGGAAATCCACTGAGAGGGGACATCAACAGTCTTCACGGGATTCTTCAAGTGTTCACATTTCCCCGTTTTTTGAGTGCTTAATAATGGGGATTTTAGTGCTCATGTATAATGGTGAGGGTTTAATAGTGGTTATGAATATAGCTAAGAGGAGTCTTGAGAGAACTGGAGTAGGAGGAACAAGACTTGGTACGAAGGGGTTAGATGTCTTCGAGCTGGTGAAGGGCTTGTCCATGCAGGTGGCGGGAGACTCACTCTCTTTCCTGAGCTCGCTCCTCCTAGGTGCTGGCACAACAGGAGAACCAACCCCTTCCAAGACATAGCTGCTACCCTGCAGGAATCCACACGGTTAGCTGGTGGACTTGTGAAAGGAAACAGGAGCAATGGACAATAGGGGCAGGGGAGAAAAATTCACTCATTATAAAGACATTTGTAAAATTAGAGCTGTCCGAGTTGACTTTTATACCTGCAGACAGAGAAAGCTCACCATCTCTGGAAGCAGTCAAGAAGAGCAGAATGATCTCCAGTCAGGAATGTTTATTAGAGCAATGTCTCGATTAGAAGGAACCTTCTAAATTCAGAATCTGACACATCAGGTTGCAATTTACCAACTCAATGTGACATTGGAAGAGAGAAAATATCAGATTCTACAGATTATACTTTATAACAGGGCTTTGTTACTCATTGCACACAATATTTTAAAATATTTTTACTTGTAGCTACTTTTTTTTTTTAAATCTAGAATTCAGCAGACTGCCGTGGTCTCAGTGCCTTTCCAATGACGTTTATTACTTGTTCGATAGGTTCTGATTAATTTATAAAAAAGAATGAAATATCTGCAAAGCATCTGTCCTTTTATCTCAAATTAGGGGTTAAAACATAAGCTACTTTGTTTAGAAAATAGAATTTAAAAAATTTCACCCATCATTCTTTGCTGACAGTTTAAAAATGACACAAAAGGCCCTGATTACTTTCAAGCTCTTTCAGTTTCCTGATATTTCCCATATTAATTTAAAGATAAATGGAAAGGAAATAACATGCACCTCAGTTAATTGACATTACAGTATCTTATTGATTAATTAATTGGTCACGGCTTCAAATGTTAACTTACAGATGGAAACGATCAGTATCTAAAACCACTTGGCCCTTGGCTAGTTTATCCAAGCCTACTCTGCTAGATCTAAATGCTGTATGCTTAAAGCCATACATTTTTCTAGTATTCTAAAATAAACTCACCACTTTGTAAGAAATGTTGTGAAGTACCAACTGGAAATATTGAAGCAGTCTAAAACACCCAATAATGTTGGATTTAAGAAATTCATGACTCTCCCTCAAGAGTCTTTTCCTAGAGAGAACAAATACGAGTTTGGATCATCTAGCATCATCTTCACGTGCCTGATCTGTGCCACCACTGTGCCAGAAACTGGAGGGGAACAGATAACAAATAGTGCTCCTGCTCTTATGATGCACAGAAATTTGGTGGTGAGGGCAAGCTTTCAGGTGGAAACCAGGTCTGAAACAAGACAGCATCAGAAACAGTGTCGGGAGTGATTTCATGTGAAGGGGAAAATGGCAGAAACACCAAAGGAGAGACGGTGTGACAGCTGCGCTGTTAAGATTGAGGGGGATTTTAAAAAGAAGCAGTGGGGGTGTGGTTAGTGTTGGAATTGGGTGCAGCAAGGAAAAGAGCATTTCTGGCTGAATGTAGACAAGTATGTGAGACTAACCAAAAAGTAAGTCTGAACAGGTCGGGCAAAGAGCGTAAAGAAAAATCATGATTTGTAATGATGAATATGCTAATTAAAAAAAAGAATAAGTTTGGGACAGAGACAATATCCTGAACATCTGGAGCATTGAAAGGAGGTGCCTTCAAGATGGAAGAGGAGTGAGGCATAATAGGAGAGGGTCCCAGATGATAAATTGGGGCTGGTTTGCCAGAGATCCCAAATGTCAATATTTGGCCTTCTTTCTGGAAAGACTTGGGTGCCATTGGAGGTTTCTGGACAATAGAATGGCCTGATTTAACAAGTAGGAAGAATTTCCCACAGGTACCTTCACACAAGCATCACGAGCTGGGCCTCCTCTGAGATACCGGACCTCAAAGTTAGCACCCATCGGGCTCCATGCAGGTTTTGTACAGACTGTTGTATGGTATGTTAACTCAGCTGTGTCTTAGTGGGGAAGGAATAGTAAGAGGGTCTCAAAGGTACAAAAATAGCCAACTGATTATTGATGGACTGGATGCACAAAGCTGGAAGAATAGGGTCGTCACCTTCAGAGGACCTTCAGTAAGGTAAAGGCACTCCAACAAAAAAGTCCAACCGTAAATGTGGATTCAATTGTATTTTTGCATTTGATTTGCTCATTCATTCAATCAACAAATAAATATGTGTGCATGCCCACCATGTATCAGACACTCTTTTAGCTGCTGAGAATTCAATGACAAAGATATAAGGAGCCACCACTGTGAATATAGAATCAACATGGGAAGATAGGGCAAGCTGTCTGGGAAAGGTTCCAGAAGTTGTGAGAGGGTTTCCAAGTTCTAACAAATAAACTACACATGGTGCCAACAAAAACATATGGTCCCATATTAAAAATCTGTACCTAATTTCACAATCACATTTGATAAAGGGTCTGAGTTTTTAAAGGCCATTAAACTGACTGCCACATGTGGAGTTATAAAATTTAAAGAACGTACGAAGAAGCAAATTACTAAGAACACAATTGCTAATCTTTGTGATCTATGGTTTATGAAGGGAGAATATTCGGAAGGTCTCATAGACCAGATAAACTATTTCTTTGAATTATCACCCATGCCCATATTACTTAGCCCAGTTGAGATGAGATGATTTAATCAGTACGATTTAGTGCTTTCCAAAAGACATACTTCAATTTTAACTTGATAAGAGATAACATTACACAGTCCTGCTTAAAGAACTTGTTTCTTTTATGGAAAGTCTAATCTACATGTAATTCTTCCCTTTAGTCTTTATTCCTTTCCCCAGATCAAGTCAACATAGAGACTAAAAAGTGGATATATTTATTAGTTACACATGTTCAATGTCTTAAAATACCTTTGAACTAAATATCTCAGTGCTCACGTGGAGATGTAATTGCAGCACTATGACTGGCGTGCACCTGTACCTAGCAGCCGTGCACCTTTTTCCACACATGGAATAAGACTGGCAGGGAGGGAGGGAAATCACACTTCCTGTGACCAGCCAAGAGTAGCCCAGCACATGGGCTTCTCAGGCCCCAATATTCACACTTTTCATGGGAAGGCCAATCCATATGACACTTTTCCAGTCACCATTCAGCATGCTTGAATTGACATCAAATTCATTCTTTGGGGACAGGCCTAGCCTGCAGGAGGCATTCCTTGGACGTGCAGGTGGGGCCGGGTCCCTATAGACTATGGTTGCAGAAGGTGGATTTTCTGTCCTTGATTCAGTTAGAAGCTCTGTGGTACCCTCCTTAGCCATAAAGGGGAAGTCAAATGCTCTTTCCCTTTCATTCCTTTAATTTGTTAACAGCTCCGCGGAAGATGGGATGAGTAGATGTGAATTGTTTTCCATGAATACTTTGAGTTATCATTCCAACTGGGACTTTTTTTTAAGGCAGAAAAATGAAGGAGGGGGGATCCATCCTATCAATACTTTTGCTGGGACAACTGGCAGAAAACAGAACTGTCTGAAGAAACCAAGAATAGGGTCCTCTGCCTGTAATTAACCTGAAATCCAAAGATTCTGTTCTTAATATTCAAATAATATATTGTTTAGATGACCATTTTTCCAACCTAACGTTTTTCCCTTCATCTCTACCTATTCTCTCATTAACCTGAATGTGTACTGAACAGTGACTTTGCCACTATCTAGTAGATGTGGGAACTTATTCACAGCATCAAAATTCTCTGTGATTAATGTTTCATCTTATTTTAAACTTAAAAATAAATTATGCTTTTATTAGCTTTAAATTCAATCTCAACTTTTCTAGTCAACTGGTTGTACAGGGCTTTAACTGTGATGTGCTGAAATCCTAGTGGGTGGGTTTTTAAAAAGCTATTTAATAAGACATTTACTTTGAGAACATTGGAATTCTTATGAAAAGCTATGAGCAAATAAAATATATTTCCAAATTCTTATGTGCTACTATTGGGTGAGAACAGAGTGACCGTAGAGAATCCCCAAATGAGAAATACCGGGAAATAATCTAGCCTTATATCTAGAAATTAAGAAGACTAAAGTGTATTTGTATTTCCAACTATTATTTGAAAATGCTCACAAAACCAGCATAATAAAGTGCACATACCAATATTCAATGCTAGAATGACACTAGTTTTCTAGTGGGCCAATACTGCATGTACATTTTTACATATTTATAATAAATTAGGTATATGTTCAACAAAATATAACGTACAAACAGATACACTTCTTCCCAAAATTCAAATTTAACTTCTAGATATTATGGAAAAAGTTATTCCTGAAACTCTGTTATTTATAAAATTGTCAAACTACATTTTAGCTTTTACATGCTGAGCTTAAATATAATGTGAATACAATCATGAAGAGGGGTCATATACATCTGTCAATACCTGATTATCTTCCAAGAAATGATAAAAACTATATAGAAAATATTTATAGTTGCCAGAAAGTCAGAAGAATGCATTTTTGTTCATGTAAACAGCTGAAAACATATCACCATTAAATTTATTTTTTAAAGGATGATAGTTTTGCTGTGAGGCAAGGTTAAAAAAAAAACTACATCAAGATCATGTTTGGTAATTGATTTTTGTTGTACTGAAATTAATACCAAATAAACTCGTGATATTTTATAATTTTTCTTACAACTGTATACTATCATTATGTATAATTTCACTAGCACAGATCAGAGTTGATATAAATGTAAAAACTGCTCATGAAGCCATTTTATTATTGAGCTCATTATGTTTACAATTTTAAAAGAATGAACAGTGTTCAAATCTCTGACAAGGGATTGAAATCCTCTCTAACTGAGCTCCGGAAGCTGCTGGACAATATCTCAGCTCCATTGCTGTGTCTGGAGGGAAGTGTATCAGTCAAACTGTCTTTTCCCTTAATCATCAGTTAATATGACTATTAACAAGATATTTTTTCCAATATGTGCTTCCATTAGCATAATTCTGGGTCCTAATTACCTTATGCTTTTTTTCATCTTTAAATACCTGACATAAAAATTGCAGTAGCAAATAGGCCCATGTGGCTTTCTAATCTAGTTTTTTTCCATACTTGTCAGAGATGACATTCTTTTATGTGCTTTTTAATCCCGTTTCTTTTGACTACTTCTTAAGATTTTTTTAAAAGTAAAGTAATACATATTTATGGGAAAAATTTTAGAAATTCTATAATGTTAAAAATAATTAAAATCAGAGATGATACTCAAACATTTTATTGCATTTTATTCCAGTATTATTTATTAACACGTTTATTTTATGTTTTATTATTTTACAAAAATAAAATCGTATTACTTTTTACTAGATAGTGTTTTGTTACCATTTCTCTCTGTCTTTATTTCTTCAAGAAATAATTTATAATGGCCACCTACCAGGCCACTATGGATATGCTATAATATTTTAAAGTTACCTTATTTTTTATCATGTAGTTTATTTCCAGTTTATTTGTTTGCATGTTTAATTTAATATATGATTTATATCAGAATATATATCAGATTATATATATGTATATTTACTGCAGTAATAAATACCTCTGTGAAACTTTTTTTTCCTTGAACAAATTTCTAGAGGTGGCATAGTTGGGATAAACAATGAAACTATTTTAGTGTTCCTGACTAATTTTACAGATTCTTTTCCAACAAATACAGTTTAAAGATAGTTTAATAGAAGTTCAAGTCATACAAGGGTTTTAAAATAAGTATGAATTTAATATTAAGATTTAGTCATAACTCAAATACAAATTTAAAATTCTCAGTAATTCAGCTTTGTAATTGCATAGGATATATGAATACATAAGATCAATTATATACAGATTAAGTCTAAACAGATTAGAATGTTGAAAAACACTGTGTTCTTTATAAAGCATACAATAAATCTTTTTGCTATCATGTTTTCCTCAAGAGAGCTATAAAAGCAATACTCCTAAATATTAAAAACTCTATACATTTAATATATAATTGGCTTAATTTGTTTTATTCTGATCAAATTCGACTTAATTTAGTGACAGAATAACTAGAATTTTCAGTGTTATTGTTTCTTTATAATTTTTATAGGTTAACACTTGACAAATGCCATTAGTTGTTCAATCTTTTATGTTTTTATATGGTCTTTATAATTAAAAATATCTCTAATCTCAATCTAGATTATACGGGTGTAAAAACCCTATTAATCTTATCTTTTGTTTTATAACTCAATTTCTTTTTATTTTAATGAAGAGATATCCATGTAATATTCCAGGAGAAAAACATGAAAAATTCCCAGAAGAAAAACATGAAAAAGATACATTCTACATAGGCACCAATACTTCTGTTTTAAGAGAATGTGGAAAAGTATGTGGATGTTACTAAATAGTTTGTGTATTTGAATTTTTTCTCTAGCTCATTTATGCATAAAAAGTATACAGATACAGGTATAGATATGGATATATATTTGATAGATTGACAAATTAGAATTCCTGTCAATACACAAAAGAGTTATCTAATTACTGTGTTGTAGATTTGGCTTAATAGATCAGTATTACAAAAATACGATTAACAATGACACTGAGCAAATAAGCACAGAAAATTAACTGTGTTAATGCTGATGAGAAATATTTGATACAATACCTAAAAAAATTCATTTACCTTTGGTAGAAGAGAAAAGAGTTAGTTTGAAAAAACTGTAAGCTTTCCTTACTGTGAGTACTGAGAAAATAATTGTGGGAAATGTGATTATCTTTGCTCAAGGGGCGAGTGTGGGGTACAATTCAGAAGCATTAGGTTCTGGCTTCGAACCTAAATCATTTCTAAAGTTTAAGGAAAGAAAGGGACTCAAATCAGCATACTTGTGAGAGGAAAATACACTACATCTTATGGGACTGCAATCATGATATACGAGGGTACTTCAAAAAGTTTGTGGAAAATTGAATTAAAAGGTAATATGAATCTTTCCATGACCTTTTTGAAGACTCCTTGTATATACACCAGGAAGAACATATTCCAAAAGTATACTGGTTTATATTGGTATTTTTACAAGTACACATGAAGAAAACCCATTGATGGGACCCAGTGAAAAGACATCGGTACTATGGAATTCGTGTACAACACAGGTTACTTTTGTTTAAAACAACAAATCCAGACTTTGACTTTAATTTCAGTCTCCAAATATTTGTGTATGTGTGTGTGCATTTTTATAAGTATGTACAGATAGACATAGGTTAATTTAATTCTCTAGTTAAAAACCCTCTTCCAGAATTCTGTCTTTACTTTCCTCTCTGTTTTGATGATCTGTTTACTTACTTTTCTTTACATTCTCTTAAATTACACATGGTTACTCTAAGAAAAAAACCAGACAGACATGAAATTTACCAGCGCTCTAAATAATGGGAAAAAAAACTATGGCATAGAGGAAACAGTTTTCTTTTAGAAATCATGTAAAATCAGGCTCAAATTCAATCCCTGCTATTTCTCAACAGTGTAAACTTGAGTAAAATTTTTAAACACTGAGTTTCAGGTTTCTTCGCCAAGATGGCATTATAATATCTACATTATCGGGTGGGCAGAACAAAAACAAGGCATTGGGTAAGCATTAGCTGCCTTTCACTTCATTTATTTACTCCACCCAGGTACCATCTGTGAATTGGCTGCTTAACAATGGCACAATTTCATTTACACATATGGAAAAATAAAGCAATTAATTACTTCATCAGTAGTGTGGAATTTTGGCTTTGTCTAACTTGGTTCAGAAAGAGTAACTGGAAAGAAGTTAATTTGGCTATCTTGGTGTATTAGTGTTGCTATAACAGAGATATCTGAGACTGGGTAATTTATAAAGAACAGAATTTGGCTTAAGATTCTGGGACAGCTGCATCTGGCGTGGGCCTCAGGCTGCTTCTATTCATGGCAGAAAGCAGCAGGCAGCTGGTGGGTACAAGCAGATCACATGGTGAGAGGAAGCAAGAGAGAGAGAGAGAAGGTGCCAGGGTCTTTTAAACAACCAGCTCTCACAGGAACTAACTGAGTGAGAATTCATTCATTAATCCCCCCTCCCTCAGGGAAAGCATTAATCCATTCAAGAGGGATCCGCCCCCATGACTCAATCAGTTTCCAACACTGTCACATTGGGGATCAGATTTCCATATGAGTTTTGGCGGGGACAACACATCCAAACTCCATCACTTGGCATTGACTTAATGCTAGAATTCAGGAGGACTGAAGACACAGAAGTAAGTAACCAACAACTCAACAACTGAGGGCAGCTGAGGGCAGAGAAGGTGCATTAAACCCTAAGTGAGTGAGAGGGGGCTGTCTGCCCTAAAAGCCAAGAGAGAACTGTCATGGTTTCCTAGGGCTGCAGTAACACAGCATCATGCACTGGGTGGCTTATACATCAGAGTACATTTTCTCAGACTCTAGAGGCTGGAAGTCTGAAATCAAGATGTTGGCAGGATCATGTTCTCTTGAGGACTCTAGAGGAGGATCGTTCCTTTCCTCTCCTGGCTCCTGGTGGTTGCTGGCAGTCTTTGACATTCTTTGGCTTATACATGCATCATTTTAATCTTTTCTCCCATCATTACCTGGTGCTCTCTTCTGTGTGTCTAGGTGTCCAGATTCCCTCTTCTAATGAGAACACCAGCCTTATTGGAGTAGGGCCCATCCTAATCCAGTATGACCTCACTTGCAAAGACCCTATTCCCAAATAAGGTCACACACAGTTTCTAGGGGTTAAGAGTTCAGCACATTGTTTTAGGAGACAAAATTTGACCCCTAACAGGTAATAAATGGCAGATGGAGTCTCCCCTTCCCCTGCCACTGTGAGTTTATTGGGAGTCTCCAAAGCAAAGAGGCTTCTCCCAGTGCCTCCATGGGGACCAGGGGCCTGGGTTTGCTGCACTAGGTCCATGTGTCTTTCTTTCTTCACCCATTCTTACGATTCCCACATTAATGACATCCAAAGAGTAAGACTGCATCCCAGTGAGTCAACAGAAAAATTAACACTAATTAAGGCCCACTTATGGGAGTCTTCAGTCAGAGGGAGGAAATTTTGACTAAAAAATAAAAATGCAGAACTGGTGAGGTGGAACTGTTGAAAGACAGAGTTGAAAACAAGAAAATGAGTATTCTATAATACATGTAGATTCTTCACCAGGCAGTAAATTCTATAACTAACTAGAAAACCAATTTTCTAAAATAAAATGTCAGTTTAAAGTACAGTCAATCTCAATAATTAAAAATAGATGGAACAGAGTGCTTAAATGGAAGTTTGGGAATAGACATAGATGGCATGTATCAGACACCAAAGTAAGGTACAAACTTAGATGCAAATTTTCAGTGAAACAGTTGCATGACTCCTGATAGTAACTAGTGATGCTGGCAATGATTCCAGTTCTCTCACGTGCCTGGGAGGATGGGGATTGCCTGTTCCCATAGAGCGTGGAGTAGTCATGTGGCATTGATTGACCAATGCTATGGGGATAGGGTGTTGTTCGTCACAGGAAGCAGTCTAAAGAGACAGTCTACAATTTGCCACACTCACAGTCCTGCCGTGGAATGCCTCTGTGTGTCTTCAAGCCTGTGGAGAGTGTTTGAGGTGACATAGGGGACTCAGATTCTGACTCCGAACTAGCAAAGCTAAAAGGGGCAAAAGATAGGCTGCCTGGCTTCTGACTGAGGGGCTGAAGAAGTGCCTGCATAGGGGTCAATGTGGACTCCAGAGCTGGTTGGGAAAGGGATGTGGATTTCTTGGATCTGATGTGTGTTACAAGAGGGTGAGTCAGGGATGTAGAGCATCTCGGCAGGCAGAGCTCTGCAGAGATTGGGGCTATGGAAGGAGTAGGCAGGAGGCTGGAGGACAGAATGTCACCTGCAGCAAGAGAACTGTGGATGAGATGTCCTCAGAGATGTTGGTTGTGGCTCTGATGCTGAGAGAGTGTTGGTGTTGAGAGGCCAGTTTACAACAGTTCCAGTTGTTCTAGAACCTTCCTGCTCCTCTCAACTCTCTGATGTCCTTTCTTCCATATTCCCTCATCTCATTCTCTCACACACACACAACACACACACACACAAATACACAGAGGACACACATATCCCTAGAGGGGTCTATAACCGTCTCCTAGGTAGACAAAAGAAAGTCCCTCCTATAGGACACCCTATCTAGAGGAAGGGTGAATAACTGTAAGTTTAAATGAAATCGGAAGTTTTGACTATTATAAGGGAGTTGGAATTATAAGTATCAAGTTGAGACTATGCTTTAAAAATCAAAGCAACTTTAAAAAATATTTCCCAAATATTCAAAACAGTTAGCTACCAGTGTGGCATGGGCACCCATCAATGAAATGGACACCAGCGATGCTGGAGATGGCCCTGGAGGCCACCTATTGTGCCTTTTAGCTGCTGAGACATGGAGCATTGTGGGGGCTGGGATACAGGGGAGAACTCAGGGTGCTTTGCTGCTGGGTGGATAGGTGAGGTGTACTCCAGGCAGATGGCTGCTATCCACCCAGACAGAAGTGTACGGATATTTGACCAACCTGTGTGGCTGGCATGGGCTGCCTGAAATGCGAGTCTAAGAAAGAAGTTTCTTCTACTGAATACATTTAGAGGAAGAGTCACAACCGAAGAAAATTGCTTTGTGATTGCATTTCATGAATTTCAATTGTTTGATGTAGTAGTTATGTTTATGAACTAAGTAAGCTGCTTAGAGAGGGTCTGATATACTCAGCTCCATCATATTCTATTTTCCTAGGGATGTAGTGGTAGGAATTGGAAGGTAAAACTGGTCCCCAAATCAAGGCTTGGGCAAGTGTTCTCCAAAGCAAGAGAAGGAAGGGAGAGGCAGAATCTTCTGATTGCAAGAAAGGCAGGTGATGATTCACCACTATGCGGAATCTCAAAATTGCAATGTTTTCCTAACTGTTTCCTAAATCCAAAGATTTGCCATACCATTCATTGTTATTGCTGTTGATATTGTTTATATCAAATCATTCATACACAACTAGTAATAATGTATAAATTTAATAATGATATGTGATCTAGAATATCATCAGTTTGAATACTAAGTTTATAAATGTATGTGCTAAGTTTACTAAATATTTAGTTAAAATTATTTTAAAATTTAATTAAAATTACTTAAAAATATTTAGTAGCCAACGGAAGGACTATATCTGTTCTTACCCCACAAACCAAGGAAAAAAAGTCAAAATATTATCATGATATTTCAAACTCTTTGGAGAGGTTAGATTTCATAGCTTTATTAATGCCTTATTAGTGTTTTTTGTTTTGTTTTAAGTGAAAGAATTAGGTTATAGTCCAAGTACTACTACAAAAATTCAAGTAAAAAGACCTAACTCAAATTAAAATTTTTTTTTTCACACATTGACATGCCTTTGAAAGTAGATCAGTTGGTTAGAGCACAGCCTTGTAATACCAAAGTCAAGGGTTCAGTTCCTTGTACTGGCCAGCCATCAAAAAAAAAAAAAAAAGTAGGAAAAAAATGCCTTTGCTTACATTTTTATCTTGCCTGGAACATACATACATACATACATATATGCACACACATACATACATACATATATATATATATATTTAATCCCAGAATTGGGGTCCACTGCTAAAAAAGTTCAAAGAATAAACAAACAAAAATTGTCTAGCTACCTAAAATTTTTACTTAAAATTAATTTTAACCAAAACACAAACAATTCATTTATTTTGCTTATTATGAGTTCATACAAATAAATGTTTTCAATGTTATGATGAAAATACCATTTGTTTATTTAAAGGTTATTTGCAGATGTGATTGCTTATAAGAGAAATCTATGTTTTTGCCTCACTAGCATTTCATTGTTCCTGTATTTGAAAGAAAATTAATTGATCAACTGTTTCAAATGAATAGTGAATTCATGGTGGAATTCAACATCTTTAGGTTTTGACAACAAGCACACTTGGTTGCATTATCCCGGCCAAACATCACATTGTTATCGGCTGTTCTGGCATCCCACAAGATTGTCAGCCCTTCACCAAGATGCTGGTCTCTCCCACCTAACATGAACAAAATAGCAGGATGCCCGATAGAGGCTGGAAACCATCCAGAGATCCGAGGGGTGGAGGTGGGGGTCGTACGTCATGGGATAAAGACACCGTGGAACAGACTCTGAACACTCCTAGTCCCAGATTACTCTGCTAACTGACAACCAGTCCTAACTGCCTTTTCAAGAGAAATGAAATAAATTAATTAGTTGTGTTGGTTTCTCTATTATTTGCAGCTGTAAAGCACCCTGATATGGTGTTATGACTCTTTTCTAGATGTCCTTTCTTTTTCTTTCTTTTTTTTTTTTTTTTTTCCTTTTTGTCTTTTTTCGTGACTGGCAACAGATCGCAACCCTCGGTGTCGCGCCCACACCTCGCTCAGCCAGTGAGTGGCCGGTCTGTATGTGGGATCCGAACTCTCGGCGGGAGCGCCACCACGCTCCCAAGCGGCGCACTGTAGCAGTGTGCCACCGGGCCGCCCCTAGATGTCCTTTATTTCTATTTGAAATTATATTATTTATTGCTCAGTTACGTATTATCTGTCTCCTTCACCAGAATATAGTCTTGAAAGAGAAGATCATCTCTATTTCCTTCACTACTGTGTTCTTAATATCAACCACTGGGTGTCTGGCATACAGACATTCAATAAATGTTGACTGTACAGAAGATAACTTTTATTGAATTTTCTGAATACAGTGTGAGTCCGAGGAATTCACCATTTATACAGTTGCCAGATAGTATGATCTGCTAATGTTTTATTCCAAGAGATTTTGAAAGAGCACTTCAAATTAGCCCAGAGTGCTGGGAAAGCCCTTTGCAGACTTATCAAGGGCTGGTTTGTCTACACTGGACTGTACATCTTCTCATGCCCACATCCCTTGCCTTCTGCAGATCCTGGCTTCAGCAGCTCTCTCAACCTACGTATCATTTGTATAAAATGGGTTGCTTCTTACATCTCTGAGCCAGGTAGTAAATCTCACCAGTGAGATTTCCTTGGTCTGCTATATGTGTCAAACCTGGATCAGCCAAAGGTGCTACTGATAAGTTATATCATAAAGTCTGTAGATGTTATTTTATCTGTCACCCTAAAAATTCCTAGGATGAGAGTTTCGAGCTGTGTGTCACATGCTGCGACAGAATAGTCATGCCTCCAGTGATGGTATCAGCAGGTAAAACTTGTCTCTTAAAAATGGGGCCGGCCCCGTGGTGCACTCGGGAGAGTGTGGCGCTAGGAGTGCAGCGACGCGCCCGCCGCGGGTTTGGATCCTATATAGGACTGGCCGGTGCACTCACTGGCTGAGCGCGGTGCAGGCGACACCACACCAAGGGTTCGATCCCCTTACCGGTCATGAAAAAGACAAAAAAAAAAAAAAAAAAAAAAATGACTCACAGTTGGAGGGAGTCGTTTCATCAGTTATCACATCTGTTTT
>NW_007726505.1:550029-595173 GCF_000696425.1 Galeopterus variegatus
AAAAAAAAAAAAAAAAAAAAAAAAAAAAAAAAAATGACTCACAGTTGGAGGGAGTCGTTTCATCAGTTATCACATCTGTTTATTCAATATGTTGGTACAGGAGACGAGAAGCCAGCAGATCACCAGGTTTGCTTCCCTGAGATTCAGTGAACAGTGGGCTTCTTTGCAGGGCCTTGTATTATAGCATCAAGACTAATCATGAGTTTCTGCAAAGAGACTGATTTCAAATTTAACATGTTTCAAAGCAGCCATTTTATGGACAGGTTTTTAAAAATATTTTTGGACAAAAAAAATGTATTCAAACATTTATCAACATTAGAGAGCAAATTCTGTTTAGACAGTCTCCCTTCTTTAGATTATCAAATTGTGATACGCTATTGTTGAAATACTAGGAACTATAAATTTATATTTTATATAAAAATTATATTCTAAAACCAAAAGATATAAATATAAAATCATATTAGTATACAAATCAACCCGAGAGATCTGGTTATTCATAAATAATTGGTATATGTGGTATTATCTCTTAACAATATTGTCAATATCTTTCCTATATCATCACATTTTTTAAAAAGACATATTTAACCTAAGAGTGGAAAGCTTCTAGGCATTATATTCCCCCAATATCACCCCACCTTTTGTAGCAGAGCCATAGCTAGAACCAGGAGTTCTGAAAACATACCAACAACAGACAGTGTAATTCTCTGACTGTTGTGCCCAAAGACACACACACACACAATTATCTTAGGAATGGTAATATTACAATAGCATCAGACTAACACTAAATTCTAATGGTACGTTATTTAATATGAAAGGCATCGTCAACATTATTTTTATTTATGTAGTTCACACATTCAAGATCTAATGTGTTTGCCTAAATCCTATAATATGCCTAACTTTGAATTTGACACAGAAATCTAAGACTCATTCAGACTGAACAATACAAGTGAATAACACATTCCTTCATAAAAAAAAAAATGTAGTGGCATATCCTTCTACTTAGGATTATCCTGTAGTTATTTAAACCCAAATAAATACAATTGGCAACCACAGAATTCCAAACACTGCTTTCCTCTTTTGTTTGCCCCAATAGTGATATATTCCATGGTGATTACAAGAGTAATCCCAGGCATAATTGTATATTTTAAGGCTAAACATGCTCAGGCAGATACTTTTAAAAATGGATTATCTTATTTTAATGATGTCACGTGTTTGTGTGGATAAGAATTATTACATCCCTCTGGGCTAAATACCCAGTGCTGCCATAGACAGGAGGAACAGTCAGGCTGCAGAACATCAGTAAAAAAGGGCAAATGGAATTCAAGATTAGCTTTTTTAAAAAAATCCTTGTCTTGTAACATTATAGCTGATATAGCTTTATTGCAAGTCTTTGAATTAATGAAAAGACTATATTGGTCAAAGAAATGCATTTCATGTCCTACAAAGAGAAATTGAGTTGCTTTGGAAAAATATACCCCAAAGTAAGGATAAAATTTTGTAATTTCTCTTTAAGAAATCTAAAAAACTAATAAAAAATGTGTCTGGAAATACCGACGTTGTATAAAATTGTTGTAAAAATCTTCCTTCCCCCCAGAAAATTCACATTCTGCAGTTCAGCTCTGTTAAAACATCAAGGGCTCTGTTTTAGGTTTCGGTCATGAATAACATTATCTAACTATATCTGTTTTATATTTTTTTGAAAAGTAAAATACAGACAGATGCTAAGTGACACTGAGGTCATTCAAGGCTCTATTCTTTCTACCTACTCATTCCAGGTAGCCCGTTCACCACAAGCATTCTGATCTGTATCTAGTAATTTATACAATATTGGCTGCTTTCAGAACCCAAAAGAAAAAAAAATCTCCAACATGGAACCTAAACTAGTTTTGAAATAGTTCATTTAAATTTAAAGAATTCTGGAATTTGAAATGCATATAAAATGTGCACATATTTGTTTGAACAGCACGTGTTTAAAATACCTCATAATACATGTATATATGACACTGATCAACTTTAGCTTGAAAATAAAACTTCCTAGAGAAAAATCTTACGTCATGCTCCTCAGTGCTACTTCTCAGTAGCAACAGTGACGGGTTCCTGCTGTGCTTCAGGCAGGTGCTTTGCATACGCATCTCAGATTCACTCAACTACACTGAAAAACAAGTGACATCATCTCCATTTCACACTGCAGAACTGAAGTGACTCGCCAAAGGCCACAGAGCTAGAGAATGGCAACGGACATGGGAGTTTAAACCCAGATCTCAGAGACTTTACCTGTGCTCTCTCTCTGCGTGAGGCCTCCGCAGAGATATTTGGCGTGAGGCCAAAATATGAGGGACTCAGCACATGAGACCATCAGGGAGCTCAGGAATCATTCATGACAGTGGGAAGAGATTTCAGTGTGAAAGGCTCTATTCTGGTTCCAGTACATTCAAAGAATATACATCCAATTGGATAAGGAAACTGTGGTATATACACACTGTGGAATACTACTCTGCCATAAAAAAGAATGAAATTCTCCCATTTGCAACAATATGGATGAGCCTGAAGAAACTTACGTTGAGTGAAATAAGCAAAGCACAGAGGGATAAATACCACATTTACTCACTCATGTGGGAGCTAAGAGAGAAAGAAGGAAGGAAAGAAAGACCACAGTATGTGTTGGACTTGCAGAAGGAGGGAACATTCCTTGGGCTACAAAGTGGAGTTGGGGGGGAAAGGGAGGGGCAGAGGGCTGGTGGTTGGGTATAACTGGGTGGGGGACACGGGGTACAAATGCAATTTGCGGTAAGGGGTATGCTGCCAGTATCAATCAGGCCTTCACATCTTGGGCACAAGGGGTGACAATCAGCTTTGTATCTCATGAATATTCATAACAACAACAAATAAAAGCAAAGAACATACAACCCAGTATTATCAGCCATAATATATCCACCCCCCTCCCCAAAGAAAAACCTTATTAAAAACTAAAACTAATTCAAAATTGCATTTGTGTAACTTAGGCCTTTTGTTTCTCATCAGGTAAAGATACAATGTAAATCTTTTTTCTTCCACATATACTTGTACTCTTCCTTTTGAAAATCATTCTATTGGTTTCTGCTAGATTTAGACTACTCTGCTTAAAAGTCATTTACTATGTGATAACATGCAACCTTTTCTAACAAATGAAAATAGGATTGTTTTATGGAGAACTGAGACTCATTCTCTTATAAAGTAGTTGTAAATAAAAATTTACTCTACCAACACTAACACTTTATAAGCTTTAACATATTTAAGAGGAGCAACAGGAAGAAATAACTGTTCTCAGCAGCAAATTATTTACTTTGTTCCCGTCCATACGGGTTTTCCTATATTTTCTATAACACTTCTTAGATTACACTAGGACTCTAGTTATAAAAACATAATAAAGAAATCAAGTACAATAGCATAATATTTATTATTTTTATATGTCCCAAATCAATTTTATTTATATTAAAATCAAATGTATTCTTTGCTTAGAGGATTCTTTTGATTTGTTCATGCTATCGACTCTGAAGATATACTATAATATGTATACTAAAAGTTGTTTGTATGTTGTTATTGTTTTGAGAAGGGTAAGCTTTTGAATTCTTTCATAAAAATAGAGAAAATTCCTGAGTATTAGGAAACTGAATGCTGGCATATAACTTAACTCCTCTTTTTGCACCGTGACATCGAAGTTGGAAGCTCTTAACTTGTTCAAGGTCCAAGCTGGACAGGATAGGTATGAACTTCTGGTTTTTCGTTTGTTTTTCTGGTTGGCTTAGAAAGAACATATGGCACCAGACCTTTTAAACCATTTGGACATTGGTAGTAAAAAAGACCAAGTAGAGGACTAAAAAATGGAATTGAAGTAGACACAGATAGCTGCTTTATTTAGATGCAGGATGGGAAGAGAAAATCAGTATTATTCTCCATTTTTGTTTCCAAGGTGAAGCATGGTGCAAAAAACCCATATTTATTTTGCTAGGTACCTGTATAAGGATAATATTCTTCTCTGGACCCCTTTCTAATTTTTTCCTGTTTTGTTAATCACATGGTGTATATGCTATGATCATGATCTTCCCATTGTTAGTGGAAATCATTTGCCCAAACCATGTATATTTGTATAAGTCACAACGCTTGACAGAGTTGGCATGCCCCTCCTTTCTTATGATGAGATTAGTCTTGATTTAGATTTCCAGGTATGCACCGGGAATTTCAGATTAAATCTCAAGAGGTGACCTTTAAAGTCTCTTTTCAGAGACAGCTTAGAAGGTTCTCTGGGAATCAGTCCCCCCTCCTTCCTCTCTTCTGCCTTCCAGGTTTTGATGTGTTGTTTTCAAATCAATCGTTTTGTCATTCAAGAAGTGATCATACATTTCTAACAGGAGAGAAAGTAAAGGCATGCGAAAAGATGAGTTTTTACTTTAAATGATGGTAACTAATGCTTGTCAAGGAAGGTTTGTTCTGCTCAGAATTAAAGTGATCATATATAATAAGAGTTTAGTAATTTGCTTTCCATCCAAACCAAGAATGCTTGTGCAGGCACCTTTGAAAAATAACACAAGATTATTCATGCCAATAAGATTCCGTCAGCCTAAATCTTCTGCATTGGCAATGGGAATGTGTTTATTTATTTATTGTAGACAAATGAAACCTTTCATATGCCATAAGAATGAATACTCTTAAATTAATACAATTAAAGGCAGTGGAACTTTTATCCCTTATTGTGAATGAGTTTTTGCATCATACAGCATTCACAAGACTGCAAATTATATTTCTGTCTTTACCCACTTGGGAAAATACACACTTCTTACCATCACCCATTTACGATCTAATTCAATCATCTGGGCGATAGATTTTAATGGGTTCTGCCACTTCTTGATGTGCCTCAAGGGAAGAAGGATTGTGTTTGGTTTTCCTCCCTGCATCAAGGAGACAATGTTGGTATTACCCATGTGTAAATGTACTCAGTCCTGTGTGCTTGCTCTATGAAAGAGGCATGGTGGAGACGGAATAGTCATTTTAGGGACATCCCCCTCTTTCTCTGATATTTCACTCATAGCAACATGAAGTTGGCACAGACATATGGTACTATCTGGTGA
Source organism: Galeopterus variegatus (assembly GCF_000696425.1). Classification (NCBI taxonomy): domain Eukaryota; kingdom Metazoa; phylum Chordata; class Mammalia; order Dermoptera; family Cynocephalidae; genus Galeopterus; species Galeopterus variegatus. The sequence continues at coordinate 555,135 of NW_007726505.1, forward strand.
CCCAGAAGACAGCAATTTCATGTGTGAGTTGAGATTCTGCTCATGCACTTAGTTGTATGCTTTTGTATTTTAACCCCAATACCCTGGAAGACAGCATCAAACATATTCTTTTATTTAAATATTTTATAATAAATCATCTTTTCTAAAAATATTTTCCAGGGTAAAGGTCTAAGGACTATTTTGTACAGATAATCTCAAAACTTGGAATTTTCTAGAAACAGAATTGCTATATACAGATGGTCCTGGACTTATGGTGGTTCAAGTTACAATTTTTCAACTTGATGACGGTTCAAAAGTGATACACATTCAGCAGAAATTGTACTTCAAATTTTGAATTTTGGTCTTTTCCTGGGCTTGTGATATGCAGCACAATACTCTCTCCACATGCTGGGCTGCAGGCACGAGTCCCAGCTTCCAGTCAGGGTAACCATAAGGGTAAACAATCGATACTCTACAGTGCACTGTGTTGCCAGCATTTTAGGGCATACTGTGTTTTGTGTTTTCACATCCCATCATGTCTACAAAGCACCTATCTGTGTACAGTATTCAACACTTTATTACAAAATAGGCTTTGTGTTAGGTGATGTTATCCTACTGCAGGCTAATGTAAGTGTTCTCAGTATGTTTAAGGCAAGCTAGGCTAAGCTATGGTGTTCAGTAGGTTAAGTGTATTAAACGTATTTTCAACTTAAAAGATATTTTCAACTCACAATGATTTTATTGGGACATAACCCCATTGTAAGTCGAGGAGCTGCATAATGGAGAAACAATATTGATCCGACACATTACATATGCAAACAGTTGACATAAATCATCACATTAATGTATATTACATCCACTGTAGAATTATCCATATTTTTAAGATAACGAGAGGTGACATTGTTCGAGGTTACAGACTTAGCGAGTGCTAATTGCAGGACTCTTGACTCCACAATTGGCATTCTTTCTACTTTATCTACTTAAGAAAGCTGAATACTCTTTTACTCTTTATTGGTAAAGAAGTGGTAAGTTATTCGTACCTTTTCAGGGTCAAGTTGAATTATTCCTCAGCAGGCGATTTGGCCACCTTTCTATTCATGCACAAGACACAGTTGCATGGCCTCCCTCAGAGCAGATTTTTGCCATCATTGTGGGTGACTACCAGATCCAATGATATAGCTTTTCAGCTTCTTGCCTGCTCCACTGCTGGGATGTCCACTTCCATCCCATTTCAGCTGTCCACTAGAGTCAATTGTCTTCCCTCTGATTGTCATGCCTTATGTCCCCAGCTCCCTTCTAAACTCAAGACCATGATAGCTGAAGAGAGGCAAAACAGTGCAGTGTTATTTGCATGGATTCTGGAGTTTTACCATTGGACTTCAACACAGTTCCAGCTCTGTTATTTACTAGCTGGCCATGTTTTCATGTCATGGGAATAATATGGACCTAAAAGAGTTATTAAGATTAAATAATTTCATAGAATTGATTAAGCAAGTTTATGATACCAATATTAAATGAGTTTACCGTGTAAAGAGGCTGGAACATTCCCTGGCATTTAGTTATCACTTAAGAAATAGCATCTTATTAAGTCCTTCAACCCTTGACCCCTCTATTCTCCCTAGTCTTCACCAATGTGTGTACTCAGGAAAAGCTCTGAAGTCTGCTTACTTCAAAGATCAAAACTGTGACTGTGGGTATATAAGGGAAAGGCAGTCGCTGTGGGAAACATGGTGGGTAACTTCCATGGGAGTTATTCCATAAACTAATCGAAGCACGGACTGTGCAGTTCATAAGAGGGTACCTCAAAAAGATTGTGGAAGATTTGCAGTATCTTTTAATTCTATTTTTCCATGAACCTTTTGAGGTACCCATATGTATATAGGGATGGGAGTGAAGACTGAACTAGTGATAGATTCTGAGTGTGACATAAGAATACGGGGAACATTGTGACCCTGGATAATAGAAGCAGGAATGAACTGTCCTAAAGTGTATTTTCACATATGTCACATGGATGGGGAATTTCAGATGGACTGCAGAATGTGAAATTCCCTTCATGAAAACTTCAGTATCTGAGCAGACACAGTCGAAGGCTGGAATGGAAACCAGGGAGACAGCAAATCCTGCCTCTCTAGCTCATGATTTTTCTGAATAGGACTAGGGGAATAGGAGTTCTGCAAGACTTTAATAGTTGCACCCTGACGTAGCCAGGCACATTTAGGAAAGACTATAGGTTCTACCTCTCTCCTGGAGATTCATAGGGCACAACTATAGTAGAGATTACGGTATTGGTCTAACTCAAAGATTTGTTATAAGGAAGAAATAAATAAGGTGAAAATTAAATGAGACAGTACACGAAAAGTGCTTTAGCAGAGGGCTGTACACAGATCAAATGGATATTACAAGTTTTTGTTTTTATTTATTTTACTACACAATTTACAGAGTTAAAATGTTTAAATGATTTAGTACAATGATGCTATTGCCAATGAAAATCACTCTGTCTTCAGAAAATGAAAACAGAGTCCTAGATTTTCATTTAAATCTTGTCCCTGTAAAAGATGTGGCAGTCTTAAATTTGCTATTTTAGGTAGAAAAATAAGTAGCACTTTAAGTATTAAAACCCCACCATAAGTTCTACTTAGCAGCATTCAATGGAAAGATATTGTTTTGTCTTATAAATATAATATACTGAAAGATAAAGAAATTCACATTTTTACCCTTTCTAAAGCTAAGAAAAGAAATATCAAGAAGGGTGACAGATTTAAAGCTGTGTTCTGCTCTGTGTCTATTTAAACTGCTACTTACCTCTGTTCTAAGAATGAATGTTTCCAAATAGTTCTTTTACTTCTCTACCAGGCAAGGGAAGTAGCTCTGCCACATATCATGAAACCCCACAACTTGCAGAAATATATTTTAAAAGTCCTTCTTTTAAAATTTTAAAACTAAAGACAACAGGGATTCTGGTCAAGATGGTGGAGTAGTCAGTTCCTGGTGTCACTCTCTCCCACAGAGCAACCAATTTGTAGCTTTTGAGGAGCAGCAATAGAGGACCCAAAATCTGTGCTGGAGTGGACACAAGCCACCTGCCACGGGACCCCAGTTCAAGTTTCTCCCCATTCTGTAGAGAGACTTTAGAGCTTCTGGGCTCAAATATCCTGAGCCTGCCAGCCAGAGCAGGCAGGCAGGGCCAGGGCGGGACTTCTGGCACAGGCTGTCCCATCTCTGTGAGCCAGTGAAGGCAGGCCGGATGGGACTCCCAGCCAAGGCCGTCCTTTCTCCATGAGTGACTTGAGAGGCTCTGGTCTCCCATGCCCCCCAATGAGCCAGTGAAGGCATGTGGGGCAGGACTTCCAGTCCAAGCTAGTTTCTGCTGTCCATAAGCAGCAGTCCCTTCAGGATCCAAGCCAGACATCAGGGTGAAATGAGTGGACTGTGACACCCCTGGCCACAATGACAAAACACCAAAGGAAAGAAACCAGAAATATGAAAAATCAAGAAAGTACATTGCCACCAAAGGAAATTAATAACTTTCAAGCACTAGATCCTATAGAACAGGGAGTTTTTGAAATGACAAGCAAGGAATTTAGAGTAACTATTCTAAGGAAACTAAATGAGATATAAGAAAACTCAGTGAAAAAACACAATGAAATGAGAAAAAATATACAGGATCTGAAAGAAGAAATGTACAAAGTAATCAATGCTCTGAAAAAAAATGTAGCTGAACTTGTGGGAGCTGAAGGATTCATTCAGTGACATAAAAAGCACAACAAAGAGTTTAACTAGCAGACTTGAACAAACAGAGGAGAGAATTTCTGACCTCGAAGACAGGCTGTTTGAATTATCACAGGCTGACCATAAAAAAGAATCAAAAAAATTGAAGAAATTTAAGAGAGACAACTGACAACTTTAAGGGCTCAAATATCCAAATCATGGGTATTCCAGTAAGGAAGGAAAAATGAAATGGCATTGAAAACATATTCAATGAGATAATAGCAGAAAACTTCCCAGATATAGGGAAAGTCACAGTTTCCCAGATTCAAGAAGACCAAAGATGACCAAACACATTCAACCCAAAAAGTCCTCTCCAAGACATGTGATAATCAAACTGACAAAATTCAAAGACAAAGAGAGAACCTTAAAAGCTCCAAGAGAGAAGTGGCAGGTCACCTATAAGGGAGCCCCAATCAGAATAACATCAGACTTTTCATCAGAAACTCTAAAATTCAGAAAAGAATGGAATGATATACTCAAAATACTAAAGGACAAAAATTGCCAGCCAAGAATACCTTACCTAGCAAGGCTATCATTGCAAGATGAAGGACAAATAGTATATTTCTCAGACAAACAAAAACTATAGGCGTTCACTACCACACAACCAGCCCTACAAGAAATTCTCAAGGAAGTACTGGGTTTGATACCACAAAAACAGCCATCACTGCCATGAATACACAAGAAAGAACAATACCTACCATCAAAACAAAAGTGCTAACAAAAGAGAAAAAAATAGTTTATCTATCACCCCAAGAAACCAACAGATACAGAAGACAAACAGAAAATTTGAAAGAAAGGAACAAAAGATACTTAAGACATCTAAACCAAAATCAGTATAATGTGAGAAGTAAATCAACACCTTTCAATAATAACTCTGAACATAAAGGGACTAAATTCCCCATTCAAAAGACACAGACTGACTGGCTGGATTAAAAAGATGGATGCAACAATATGCTGTCTCCAAGAGACTCACTTGGCCTGTAAAGACACACATAGACTAAGAGTGAAAGGATGGAAAAAGATATATCATGCAAGTAAAAATGAAAAACGTGCTGGAGTAGCTATTCTTATATCAGATAAAATAGACTTTAAAGCAAAACAATTAAAAGAGATAAAGATGGCCATTATATAATGATAAAAGGATCTTTCCATCAAGAAGACATAACAATCATAAATATATACACATCTAATGTAGGAGCAGCCGGATTTACAAAGCAAACACTATTAGATATAAAGAAAGAAATAGACACTAACACCATAATAGTGGGGGACCTGAACACCCCTCTCTCATCATTGGATAGATCATCTAGGCAAAAAAAATCAACAGAGAAACACAAGATTTAAACAATACTTTAGACAAATTGGATTTGGAAGATATATACAGAACATTCCACCCAACAACTGCAGAATATTCATTTGTCTCATCAGCACATGGAACATTCTCCGGGATAGAGAACATGTTAGGTCACAAAGCAAGTCTTACCAAATTCAAAAAAATTGGAATTATTCCATGTATTTTTTTCTGATCACAATGGATTAAAATTAGAAATCAATAATAAACAAAACTCTGAAAACTATACAAAATCATGGAAATTAAACAACATTGTACTTAATGACATGTGGGTCCAAGAAGAAATTAAACAGGAAATCAAAAAATTTCCTGAAACTAATGAAAATAATGACACATCATACCAAAACCTGTGGGATACTGCAAAAGCAGTATGAAGGGGGAAATATATTGCTTTAAATGCTTACTTCAGAAGAATGGAAAGATGGCAAATAAATAATCTAACACTTCACCTTAAAGATACAGAAAAACAAGAACAATCTAAACCTATAGTTAGTAGACAGAAAGAAATAATTAAGATCAGAGCAGGACTAAATGAAATAAAAACATGAAAAACAATACAAAAGATCCATGAAACAAAAAGTTGTTATTTTGATAAGATTAATAAAATTGACAAACCTTTAGCAATACTTACTAAGAAAAGAAGAGAGAAGACCAAAATAACAAAAATTAGAAATGAAAAAGGTGACAACTGACACCTCAGAAATACAGGAATCATTAGAGACTACTATAAACAACTATATGCCAACAAATTTGAAAATCTGGAGGAAATGGATAAATTTCTGGATGCATACAAATTACCAAAACTGAGCTAAAAAGACATAGAAAATCTGAACAGACTAATAACAATAAAAAAGATTGAAGCTGTTATCAGAAGCTCCCAACAAAGAAAAGCCCAGGACCGGATGGGTTCACTGCAGAGTTCTACCAAATCTTCAAAGAAGAACTAGTACCAGATCTCTACAAACTGTTCCAAAAGATTGAAACAGAGGCCATTTTTCCAAACTTATTCTATGAGGAAAATATCACCCTGAAACCAAAACCAGACAAAGATGCAACAGAAATAGAAAACTACAGGCCAATATCCTTGATGAATATAGATGCAAAAATCCTCAATAAAATACTAGCTAACAGAATACAGCAACATGTATGCAAATATACACCATGATCAAGTGGGATTCATTCCAGGGATGCAAGGTTGGTTCAATGTGTGCAAATCAATAAATGTGATATACCACGTTAATAAAAGCAAAGACAAAAACCACATGATCATCTCTATTGATGCTGAAAAAGCATTTGAAAAAATTCAACATCCTTTCATGATAAAGACTCTCTATAAGTTAGGCATAGATGGAAAGTATCTCAATATAATTAAAGCCATATATGATAAGCACACTGCCAGTATCATCCTGAATGGGTTAAAAACAGGAACTAGACAAGGATGCCCATGCTTAGCACTCATATTCAACATAGTGTTGGAAGTACTACTCAGAGCAATCAGAGAAGAGAAGGAAATAAAGGGTGCCCAGATTGGAAAAGATGAAGTCAAACTGTCCCTTTTTTTTTATAGATGATATGATCCTATCTATTGAATAGACTAAAGCTTCTATTAAAAAAAAAAAAAAAAAACCTCCTAGAGTTGATAAATGATTTCAGCAAAGTTGCAGGATACAAAATCAACACACAAAAATCAGTAGCACTTCTATACTCCAACAGTGAACATGCAGAAAAATAAATCAAGAAAGCTAGCCCATTTACAATACCATCAAAAAACCAAAATATTTAGGAATAAAGCTGACCAAGGATGTTAAAAACTTCTACGAAGAGAATTACAAACCACTGTTGAGAGAAATAAAAGAGGACACAAGAAGATGGAAAGATATCCCATGCTCTTGGATTGGAAGAATTAACATTGTGAAAATGTCCATATTATCCAAAGTGATCTACAGATTCAATGCCATCCCCATGAAAATTCCAATGACACTTTTCTTTGAGATGGAAAAAGCTATCCAGACATTTATATGGAGCAACAGAAGACCATGCATAACCAAAGCAATCCTGAGCAAAATAAATAAATAAATAAATAAATAAATAAATAAATAAATAAATAAATAAAGCTGGAGGTATAACACTACCTGACTTTAAACTATATTACAAAGCTATAATAACCAAAACAGCATGATACTGGCATAAAAATAGACACAAAGACCAATGGAATAGAATAGAGAACCCAGAAATCAATCCATACACCTACAGCCATCTGATCTTTGACAAAGGCAGCAAAGCTACGTACTGGGGAAGAGATTGCCTTTTCAACAAGTGCTGCTGGGAGAACTGGATACTCATATGTGGGAGAATGAAATTAGACCCGTATCTTTCACCATATACAAAAATCATCTCAAAATGGATTAAAGAATTAAATATACATCCTGAAACAATAAAACTCCTAAAGTAAACATAGAGGAAACACTCCAGGTAGTAGGATTGGGTACAGAATTCATGAATAGGACCCAAAAAGCACAGGCAAGTAAAGGTAAAATAAACAAATGGGATTATATCAAACTAAAAAGCTTCTGCACAGCAAAAGAAACAATCAACAGAGTAAAAACAACCAACAGAGTAGGAGAATATATTTGCAAAATATACATCTGACAAAGGATTAATATCCAAAATATACAAGGAACTCAAACAACTTTACAACAAAAAACCAAATAACCTAATTAAAAATGGGCAAAGGAGCTGAACAGGCATTTCTCAAAGAAAGATATATGAATGGCCAACAGACACATGATAAAATGCTCAATATTGCTCAGCATCCAGGAAATGCATATCAAAACCACACTGAGCTACTATCTCACTCCAGTTAGGAGCTAACATCCAAAAGACTGAGAATGATAAGTGCTAGAGAGGTTGTGGAGAAAAAGGAACTCTCTTCTACTGGTGGTTGGGCTGCAAAATGGTGCAACCTTTATGGAAAATGATATGGAGGTTCCTCAAACAATTATGGATATATCTACCATATGACCCAGGAATTACACTGCTGGGAATGTACCCAGAGGAATGGAAATCATCATGCCAAAGGGATACCTGTACTCCAATGTTTATTGCAGCTCTATATACAATAGCCAAGAGTTGCAACCAGCCCAGATGTCCATCATCTTTTGAGTGGATAAGGAAACTGTGGTACATCTACACAATGGAATACTACTTGGCTATAAAAAAGAATGAAATATTACCATTCAAAACAACATGGATGGACTTAGAGAAAATTATATTAAGTGAAACAAGTCAGACACAGAAAGAGAAATATCACATGTTCTCACTTATTTGTGGAAGCTAAAAAATAATTAATAAATAAACACACAAACAAATAAAGGGTGGGGGAAGAAGACAGAATAACCACAAAAATGCCTTGAACTATCTAAGTCAAGTGCACAGATACGATGTGGGGGGTGGATGGGGGTGGAGAGGAACGGGTAGAGGGGCATGAAAATCAAGTACAGTGTATTTTGAGAAGTAAAATAAAATAAAATTTAAAAAATAAAATAAATCTTATTTTTTTTACAAAAGTAAGAATTACTAATCCATTGCATAATCGAAAACAAAATGTAAGCTACTTGTCTACCTGTGGGCAATTAATTTGAAGACTTTCTGATCTTCCAGTATAAAAATGTAAAGAGAAATATCTTCCTTATCTACTGTATCATGGTGTGGGGGGGGGGGGGGGGGGGTTGGGAGGTGGTGGAGAGGAATGATTAAAGGGGCATGAAAATCAAGTACAATGTATTTTGAGGAATAAAATAAAATAAAATTAAATTAAAAAAACTAATGAAAATAAAAACTTTGTAAATTTTTACATAGAAGGAATTGTGCATACATTGGCAGAGTGAATTTAGTCAATATTTTAACTCTGTTTAATATTTTATAATTTTACAAATACATTTAGGCCAATGTCATGTTGTAAGTACCTGCAAATGAATTCAGATCGTACGCTCTTTTCTTCACAACTCACAAACTTGCAGTCCATGTACTGATAAAGTGTCTGATGATTATTACCTCAAGCACTCTGATAAAATTACTATTCTCATATTGTAAAATTCATGTTTAGAATTCTGATGAAGATAAACCTTTCTCAAACTATAACATTTACCTGCCATTTTGGCAAGATCACTCAAGTAGAATGGAAAGAGCTCTTGGACATCTTTGGCAACAGACTTAGTGGTCTTGCCTCCAGTGCTTTATGTACCCAAAAGTCCATTCTACACATACAGGTGGAGGCAGCCTTCAACATAGTCAGTCCACTGCACTCCACCCATGGAATCTCACATCTCACTCATATCATGGGCTATTGATAGAATTCAAGCTATTTCAGGCAGGAAACAATAATCCAAGAAGAAATAGAAATGGATGACCAATGGAAAAAATTTCATGAAGAAATGCAACAAATAAAGCTTGGCATTCATTTCTAATAATTGTCATTTGCTTCCTTAATTGTCCAGCCAATTGCTGAGTTTTATCTACATATGAATAACTTAAATGTTGAGACACTCATTTTAATATTATTACATTAAATATATGATTACATCACTCATTTTGAAATGAAGAAATGTGTTTGTGTATGAGAACTAAAAATGTGCACTTTCTAGTGTTTCCTACTATGCTGTTCCCATTCATTGAGAAAGATGTTCTAACCCCAGCAGTGGCCCTTCTACATTTCTCTGCTTGTTCCTGGAACTGGCCCTCACTCAGGCTACTCCATCAGGCTGCTCTCCTCCCAGTACCCCAGGTCCCTTGCACTTGTTCCTCGTAGGACTTTCCCTCAGACATAGCTCACTCCCTTGCTTCTTCTTATAGTGGTCTGCTCGAATATAATTTTACCTTAGCTGGTAGTATCCCACTCTTCACTCTTTCCCCTCTTGTTCTGCTTTATTGTTCTTTATGGTTCTTTATTTTCTTTCTCCCCTCCTAGGTGTAATCTTTATGAAGGCAGGGACTTTGTTTTGTTTACTGCTAAATCCTGAGTTTCTAGAAGTTCGTAGAACAAAAGTGTCCTGAATAAACATGTGTTGAATGGATATGCATGAATGAATAAGCGAAGCATTTTCACATTTGATGTGCTTGTGGACTTAGATTTGCATACAGAGTCTAGAGAGTGCAACAGTGTCAGCCTTAGTCTAAACCTAGCCCTTTCACAAGAACCTGAGACTAATGTAAATACAGACCCAGGAAGTGAGAAACAAGCCAGGTGGAAGTAGTTCCACTAAGATTTAGAGTCAGGGATTGTTCGTGACCTTCTTAGCTATTAGACCTAGGTGTGTCTCAGTCTGTTAAATTCCATGAAGTCTGCGGTTGACTTTTGCTTGGGGTGGTCTGAGGCTGGAGACAGCAGGTCAAAGTTACTGTGAAATGTGTTACCTCTGCCCCCTCAGTGTGGCTGAACTAACTCATCTTGAGCATGTTCTAGCTCCAAAGAGCAAGTATCATAAAATAATTGACTTTCAAAGCTGGAATGGAATGTAACCATAGCTCAACAGACACTCCTCGTACGTAAGGAAACAGTAGAGTGACATTTAAGAAAAATTCAAACGTTTGCACTCAAGGTGTGAGGAAATTATTTTCTAAGAAATAGTTTTAGATTAGAAAGGAATAAGGATGGAGTCATTGCTTCTGAGAGATGCTGTGTAGCATTTATGTAAATTCTGGGTGAAGCTTAGAAATTTACACAAGAATAAAGTGATATGAGTATCGCTGTTATATTATTATATTTTAACTGGTACTTGATATCCAGGTGATATTCAGCCCTGTGGTCTGTACTGAGCTGACAAAATGTCACAGAAGAAAACAAGGGTAGGAGGTGACCGACACCCAGGTGGTTACCAGACCAGGTGGTTTCAAAGCCTCCATAGAGGGTTTCTGATATTTGGCCTTAGTGCTGAGTAATGAATGTCCCCCTCTCATTATAATTCAGTGATATCTAAACATGCTTATGAGACTTTTTCCCACTCATGCCAAGCAGAGGGCATAATTCCTGGCCAAGAGCAAAGAAGTGAGGGTCAGAAAGGTCACAGTTCTAATTTTACTGTCTAGGTTGTTTATTCCTTGCTTTTGATGACCTCTCAGGCATAGGGCTCAGGGCAGCTGCCTTCCCTCCTTTGGGCAGGGCCTGGCTTTCTGGGATTCACTTTGGGTTTGACCTATTGCAAAGCACTGACACATGCCAGGCATCTGCTGTCAACTTGAGCTCTGGCCTTGGACTCTCCTGTCTCCCCTGTCCTTTCTGCCCATTTATTGGTGGGGCAGTGGACAGAAGTCCAAGAGTGACAATGTTAACCATTTGTGGCCTCTTCTTAGAATATTATAGGTGCATCTGCAAAAGAAAGGTTCCATTTAATTTTTTCTTTAGACTAACAAGCAGGATATAGAAATAGCCTATGATGAGGAAAAAACATCAGCAAGAAACCTAAATCAAAAAAGAACTAAAAATAAAAAGCAAAGTTAAAAATACAATTGGGAAGTAAATTCCATTATGAGGTCTTGGAAAGCAGCTTACTCTTATGTTATGTGTTGTTGTCATCACGGTCATTTTTAATAGTTACAGACGTCAACATAGAAATAAGCTGCTATGATTCTAATCTATGTGTTTCTTGACACCGGTCTGCAGCAAATAAACAACCACAGTATAAAGAAACAAGCAAAGGACAACAAAATTAGCCATCCAGGAGCTGCCCTGTGCCACACGTGGACCTGTGAGGATGTCCTCCTTCCTGCACTTGTATTCACCTCAGTCTTGATGCCAAGTGTGGACCATCCATCAATCTTAGTCCTGCATTTAAAACTCATTAAAAATCTGCTTGCCATTCCTCTCAAAGATTAATCACACAAGTCCAACCTAATAGCTTTGCCAATTTAAATGCTCCTGCTTTAACATTTCATTTCAAGTGTACCGTAATTATACTATCTTGCTTCTGGCCAAGTTAGGAAATGTATTCAAATAATAATCCTATTTTTGGTATATGATACACTATTAGGACTATTCTTTGTGTTAATTATGTACAAAACTTGAAAATGTACTTATGAGTGTCTTTAGAAATCAGAGTAATCTATCCATCCATCCATCCATCCATCCATCCATCCATCCATCCATCCATCCTAGAAATCAGAGTAATCTATCCTCCATCCATCCATCCATCCATCCATCCATCCATCCATCCATCCATCCATCCATCCATCCATCCATCCATCCATCCATCCATCCATCCATCCATCTCTTTACAGTGCAGTTATATAAATATGCATAAATTCATACGGGGGAGTAATTACTTATTCTATGGGTGTTTTGGCCTTTTGCACAACCACTTTTCTATCTTTAATTTGTTTTTTTAATAAAAAATTTACACCAGAGATTTCAGTCATTTGCTTTCTCAGGTTTATAAACATGGACACAAGGGTAATGTGCTTCCCAGTTTTGTAACTGTCACACACAACAGTCATTTTTGGTTATTCAGTCCTTGTAAGTGAGAGATGGAAATGCTGCTCAGCGTCGTTTTCCATTCCCCAAGTTTTGGCTTACTCTTTGCCAGGAGGAGATATGATTAAGTCAAAGTACAAACCCTTTGGCATGGCTATACTAGATACTTGCGAAGGCATATATGCACATGTTTTCAATATAAAAATTATCTTTAAGGATCCTTTTTTCCCTTTGTGATGCAAAGAGCAAATACACTGACTCAGTTTCATATATAGTTATGTGTGTGTGTGAGTGTGTGTGTGTAATTTTTTTAAACGAATAAAGCAAAGGAGACCAGTTTTTATGAACTATAACTCCAGTTAAGCTTTAGATGCCCGGAAAGTGGTCCTTATAAATATAATTTTATTTGTAAATGACCAGAGATGGATTTCTGGCTTCTTTCCCTTCTAAAAAATCAGTGTTAGTTTCTAAGCAGTTCTAGTTGGTTATTTTGAGATAACTTTTGTCAACTAGTTGTGACCCAGAACCAAAATTCACTTCTGAGAGTACATCTAACTGATATGATTAAAAAATTAAATTGTAAATGTGTTGGATATTTTATTCTTTCATCTATCATTTATTGATACTTTACAGTGTGTCTAAGCCTCTTTAGGCACTGGAAAGTTCAGCAGAGAACCAAACCGACAAAAATTCCTCCATCTGTACTTGGGTGAGAAAGATAATAAGCAAAATAAGTAAATAAAAGTATACATAGTATGTTAGAAGGTGATGCAAAAGGAAACAGGGATAATAGTGTCAAGGGTTCAGTTGTAAATAAAGCATTGGGGAGGGGGGTCACTGAGCAGGTACTGGGAGAGAACAAGGCAAGGAGATCACTGTGAGAAGAGAGCCCAGACCACCTGCCATGTCCTGGAGGGGAGAGAGTGCCCCAAAGCCAGTGTGCCTGCAGGCTAGGGTTGCAGAACATCACGAGATAAACTCAGTGGGACAATGGGGTTCCGGACAGAGCATGGCTGGTCATTGTAAGGACTTCCGCAGCATTTATGCTGAGTATCCTGAGGCCTTGCGAAGTATTTGAACCAGGGATGAAGATATTTGACTTATGTTTTTGAGGAGCATGCTGATGCTGTGCTGAGAATAGACTGTTGGGGAGGCAAAGCTAGAAGGCCAGTTATGGGGCAAAGGCAGCAGTCCAGGTGAGATAGCCCAGTGACCTAGGCAGGTGAGATTATGAAAATAAGGGTGACAAGATTCGCTATTGGGTAGAATATGGCGTTTATCTTAGCCAATGACGTTTATCTGAGGCGTGATTATTGCTAACTGGAAAACAAAAGAGATAAAAAGAGCCATGCTTGACTTATATACTTTATCAACTAAGATTCCAGAAATGTGCAATGACGGATTTGATGTGGACTGTTCTCTCATTGTGACCATATTTGATTTAAATTCCTAACAACATGGAATACCTTCTTTAGTTCCTTTGAGTATAAGTAGAGATCCCCAAATGATCTCTTCTTGCAGGCCTTGTTTCTTCTAGATTAAAGGATATTTCTCTCTTCTTCCTCCCCAGGTTGTTTCTTTAGACTTCATAATCATAAAAACTAGTTTCTGTCTCTGGAAGACACATTTTTCTTACATATTTACATTAAAAATCATTAAAAGTATTTTACACTTTCACAGTTATTGCTCTCATTGCTATTAATCTGCATAACTTTCCCTGTTAAGTGCTATTAAAATATTTCCCAAGAAACACAGTCTTTCACTACACACACTCATTTAGAATTTTTCTTGAAATAGCACAAAATATCCCAAATTGGACTAATCTTTTGTGCATTCTCTTCCTGTTCTTTTTGTTACTTTCACAAATCGAGTATAGTTAATGGGTTGTTCCCAGGTACTGTGGATGGATAGGCATGTTTTGGCAAATAGTAAAAATCTAGAACATAATAAATGCAGCAACTGTGCACCTGGGCAACTGCACATATCTTTCTCCCAGGTTTGAAATGCAACAATTAAGCAGACAAACAAAAGAGAGACAGCTTTCTTGTCACCTTTATTTTTGCCAAACTGATTGAAAAGAAAATCACTTTTGACTGTGTGGTTCCTGATCTGTAATTATTTCAGCAGCAGCCACTGAAAAACTCAAAGCTATAACTCAACATCTGTTTCCCCTTCCAAAATGGCTTAGACCCTGAAAATATTAAAACCGATTAAGACAATTAAATAAACTTAGCAGGTTGGTCCAGTTTAGCCTCTCCAAGAATACTGGTGGAAAGATGAGCGGATCCATCTGGAATTTGCTGTTATTTCTTGGAATTTTATTACAAAAATGTGGGTGTGGGCACGGTATGCCTGGATTCCTCACTGCATGATACAGTAGAAGACAACAGTCAATGTCAATCTACAAAGGTGCACATGGCCATTTTTGGATGACCTTCCCTAATGGCAGCCTTCATGAAAATAGGACTTTAAAATGAACTTTATGGAAGTTTTATTTTCTAGTTTAAAAAGACAACACCTTTCTTAAACACAATAGACCATTCTGTCCTACAGCCATTCACCTAGAAGGTAGTTCATTTGGAAGAGTTACAAATTACCACTGAGTTCTAAACTTTTTATCAGTATCAGTATCCTGAGACTACCAATTTACTAATGAGTTCCTTCTGATCCATTTTCTTTGGAAAAAATATGAAAAAGTAGACTAGTATATTCCAAATTTTATCATCAAAGCAATACAACATTATGACACATAATGTTTAGAGGAAAGTCCAAAAACTGAAGTGTAATAAATACTAAGAACAATAAGAAAATTTGATCTCTGTTCTCTTCCTTTTCCAAAGGAAAAGGAATGCTCTTCCTTTTTATTTTGAAGTACTTTATAAAATCATGCCTCTAAAAATGACAATTAACATATATTTGTTGAAGAGCATACCTGAGATACTGATGACATTTCCAAAGCTCGCATCAGTGGTGGCTCTGTAAGAACATCAGTATGAAAGCCACTGATGCCATCTCATCCCCTTATCCACCCCCTACCCCTATCAATTCCTTTCCATAAACTCATTTTTGCAGAAACAATGTTTTATATAATGGTCAGTTTTCACACAAACTCACACTGCAGCAAAAACGTGAGGCAGGTATAATTAATCATGAAAGAAAAGTGTGCTATGCCTGTCTTTCCAGAGTACCAGGTGTCCTGAGTGTGGTCTAGAAGTGGGGACTGGACACAGTGAAAGCACAGAGCCCAGGACAGAGTCCTGTATCCAGGTCCAGAGGTGGCATTGCTCACAAGGGACCTCAATGAAGCCATATGAAAAGCTCCTTCAGAAGTCAATCCACGAGGCCAGTACACACACAACATGGCCTTGGATGTGCAAAACAAGCCTGTGAAGAGCCTGGTGGGCTGGCTGTCCCCCAGCTGGCCCATCTGTCCTGAGACATGACAGGCCAGCTCTACACATGTTCATCTCGCCCCTCACTGTCTACCTTCCTCTTCCTGGGGGGGCTTCTGCTTGGCATGACTTTATTTGGAATGGGCTGAGCCTGAGATGCCCCCCTGTCCTTCCCCATGTTGGGGTCAGGCTTAGTCCACGTCCAAGGCTGAGGACAGCACTGCCATTTGTGAGGGTCTCTGGGATGAAAGGCTATAGTGTTTAAGTGCCTGTTCCGTAAATTGGGCCGGACCCTCCCCAGAACAGTCAATGAATATAAACAATTTGTGACATTTCTGGCCTTTGAAAAATAATTTCATTGGTTTTCTCTATTTGTATATGTGGGTAAAAATGGATAAGTAGACAGAACAAATTGGTGCATTGTTTATTAGATTTTAAAAAAAGCTAATTTGGGCTCCCAGGAATAACTTTTCACTCAGAGAAATTTTAATATTATTTAAGCAGCAATTATTGGTGATTGAGTCCCAGTGATAAGGGTGAAAGTCCTAGAATGAATTGTGACCAATTAGTTGTGCTGTGCAACTAATATTTCTCTTTTCCTTAGACATGCAGAATTACTTAAAACTTCCAAAAAATGTCCTAACATATACCTAGTATATCTAAGGGTCAAAAGGAAAATAAAAACTTTCTGCCTCTGAATTCAGTTCAAAACAGAATAGGATAAAAAGTACGTTTTGGCTTTTAGTGATACTGTGCTATTATTCCTCTTTTGTCTAAAGTATTTGTAAATTTCTTCCTCTTTTTTTTATTAATTCAAATTGGAGTGTTAATAATGTGTCACTATAAAATGCCAAGCTGGAATTGTTACTTTAATCTATACCAAGACATGGCACAGGCAGCAGGGAGCATGAGACTCGAGGTGTGATCAATCACAGAACTGCACTACTGCAGTATTTCCAGGGTGCCAATCCTGAGATCAGGTAGCACAGTCCCCAGCCCATGGCACACAGAAGCACAGCATGCTGCGAGATAATGTCCTCGGGAATCAGAGTCCATATGTATCCATCAGCTCTTCTGGCCACTGGAGAAGAAGGTGAGATGACAGATGTGATTTTTTAATTTTGCGATCAGAAAACAGAATATCACTAAGATGAATAAACTCACTTTTGACAATTTGGGTTTTAAAATAGGGGTTATGAGGCACTTATCCATGAAAACAAACTCACTCAAAATAAAAATTTGGGGAGAAAATGGAACCATCTCAATAAACCATCTCATTCCGTGCTGCCAACCACAGGAAGCCAAGACCCATCCACAGAGCCGCAGCTTTCTCTGAACGTCCTGTGGGTATACTGTCCAAGACGTTTGTCAGGCCCCGAAATGTCCAAGGAGTGCACGGACAATACTGTGGTTACTCAGACATTCACAGAAGGCTGTAATGTTAGCGACTCGGTTAATTTCTAGCAGTCCTATTTAGTACTCTTTCAAATTTCATAGTCTCTTATTTTATTGTTTCTTTTAGCTTGCTCTAGTAACTCAAATTGCTGGGTTGCTTAATCACTGTTGAAATTGTTGGCTTCTTCATGGTGACTCGTTCATCCTGTCACTTGAAAATGTTAATTCTGAGCTCATTTTCAGTGGGTTTTCTCTCTTTTTCTGCGGGATTCTTACATGATCTGCTTTGTGGAAGGGCCCTCCAGGAAAGGGTCACCTCTGCCTTCACCATGGCCCTATGAGTTTCTGGGTAAGTCTTTAACTTTTTCAGCTCAGGTTCCTAGATGGTATACACATCATGAAAATTTCAAACTCTCCTCTCAAGCAGGTCTGGAGTTTGGGTTTCTCGTGAGAGAATGTTT
Organism: Galeopterus variegatus; assembly: GCF_000696425.1. Classification (NCBI taxonomy): domain Eukaryota; kingdom Metazoa; phylum Chordata; class Mammalia; order Dermoptera; family Cynocephalidae; genus Galeopterus; species Galeopterus variegatus. The sequence goes on from NW_007726505.1 coordinate 572,946, forward strand.
TCCCCACCAAAGACCCCTGAGATGACAGGCTGCTCTACTGGTCCCAAACCAATGGTGAGAGAGTTTCTAGCTCTTTCCACAGTTGGGGCTGCCCTTTGCCTCCAGGCATTGTATGAGGACGCCACTCCAGCTCCCTCCCCAGCCAGCCTAAAATCACGTCCTTCTGCCTGGGAAGGCCTTTAGCGCCTCACGCTCTGTATTCTTGGAGTACATCTGGATCTGAAACCTTGAGTGTAAATTTCATCAGCTTCGCTTTCTCCATTTCTTTTTTTTTGTCTTTTTCCGTGTCCGGCAACGGGATCGCAACCCTCGGCGTTGCTCCCGTGCCTCGCTCAGCCAGTGAGCGGGAACCGGTCCGTATGTGGGATCCGAACCCTCGGGCGGGAGCGCCGCCGCGCTTCCCAAGCGGCGCATTATCCAGTATGCCACCGGGCCGGCCCCCGCTTTCTCCATTTCTGGTGCCTGAAGATTTCCCTTTCTTTCCTTGGAGATCAGCTATGTATTAATAATTTTTTCTGGGGGTCGGGGGGAGGGAAGTCATATTTTACTGATGATTTCTGAGAGTTTCTAGAGTGCAGGAAGAAGGCTAGCCAATATCAGCTTGATCAGCCCCATTGTTGGAAGTTGGAAATCAAGCCGGTCTGTATGTGGGATCCGAACCCTCGGGCGGGAGCGCCGCCGCGCTTCCCAAGCGGCGCATTATCCAGTATGCCACCGGGCCGGCCCCCGCTTTCTCCATTTCTGGTGCCTGAAGATTTCCCTTTCTTTCCTTGGAGATCAGCTATGTATTAATAATTTTTTCTGGGGGTCGGGGGGAGGGAAGTCATATTTTACTGATGATTTCTGAGAGTTTCTAGAGTGCAGGAAGAAGGCTAGCCAATATCAGCTTGATCAGCCCCATTGTTGGAAGTTGGAAATCAGTACTGAAGTGGGTACACTAAACTCAGGATCCTCTTAATTCACTTCCAGCACAGAAGGGTAGAACGCTGATGCATTTATTGGAGCAATGAAACCTGGATGCACTTTCAGAGAAGTCAGTCCATCAACTGTCACTGTTCATTCCAAATAGAAATGATCACCTCACGGTGACAAAAGACAGGTCTAAATATTGTCTGTTTAGGACCGGAAAACCCACGGCCACATATTCAAGGCCAGTTCTTGGAAAATTCTCCACCTTTGAGAAGATTCCCACTCATGGCTTCCTCAACAGAAATTTTTCTTCAGAGTGTTTTAAATTCTTAGACCATTTTCCTTCTTCTGTAAACCTTTTCCAACATTTCATTTTGAATATGAAAACCATCATGATAGATTTTTCCCTCCTGTCACCACCTGCCTCTGTCCAATCAGGGGTAGGTGCTGTTAGTCCCGGCACTTCAGTCTTGCCTCCCGCCTGCTATTAGGTCTCACCGCTGTTGCCTTGGTCCAGGCACTTAGGCTTGTCCCCTCTGGCCTGTTCTGAGCCTTCACAGGCTACCAGATGCACACTGTACAGCTCAGTCCTTCACAGGCTCCCCAGACAATCTGAATGTATTCCAAATGGCTTTGTATGGCCTACAATAATTCTATGTCATCCCACTCATCTCTTGTCCCCCACTTCTTCATTAAATAGGCTATCTTTCTAAGAAAAGTTTTAGATTTACAGAAAAGTTGAGAAAATAGTACAGAAAGTCCCCACATGCCCAAACCTAGTTTATCCCCCACTGTTAACATCTTGTGTTAATATGGAATATTTGTCACAAATATTAATATATTATCATTAATGAAAGTTCATACTTTATTCAGATTTCCCTCATTTTTAATGAAATGTCCTTTTTCTGTTCCAAGATCCCATCTGGAATTCCACGTTATGCTTAGTTGTCTCATTTCCTCAGGGCTTCTCTTGGCTGTGACAAGTTTCTTGGACTTTCCTTGTGTTGACGACCTCAACAATTTTGATGAGTGCTGGTCAGGTGTTATGTAGAATGTCCTATTACTGGGATTCATCTGATGTTTTTATCATGGTTACATTGGGATTATGGGTCCTGGCAGGAAGGCCACAGAAGTAAAATGACATTTTCATCACATCCTAAGAAGGGTGCAAATGACGAATGTGACCTTTTTTTTTTTTTTTGGTGTTTGGCTGGTATGAGGATCTGAACCCTTGACCTCGATGTTATAACTCCACGCTCTAACCAACTGAGCCAATATGACTTCTCACGTGGGTACTGCCCTTCATCTCCTGGCTTGTCAGGTTTTGCCCCGTCTTCCCAGGACTCCTGGTGTGCTGACTTGTACTGATCACACATTAGCTCCTGGCACACACTCGAGGAGGTGTTCTGCATGTTCCCTCTATTCTATTTCATTTTATTATTTTTTCTCTTCATCCTCTATCCCCATAGCCATCCACACCTCACCTCTCTCACTAACTCTCTCTAACATATTAAATATAGAACCATCCTATTCATCTTTGCTATGCTTATTAGGTAAAAGATGGTATTTTTGCATGTATTATTTTAAAAACACATATATGTTATAATATACATTTTTCTTCTTTGTTAAACTTATTTTCAAACAACATTATGTTTTGGGGACCCATCCAGGTCTCCACTTCTCACTGCTGCCTAATAGTCCGCCATGTGTATCAACCACATGGTTTTCTTTCACCCATGACTGAAATGATGGACACGAGGATGCTTCGAACTCCTGGGTCCACACTGAATGCCAAAGTCAATTCCCGGATGAGTATCCTTATGGCCCTGTGGGAGAATTTCTTTCTGTTCATGCCCAGGGGTGGGAACACTGGGTGCTGGTGCTACCTGCAGTCTGGCTCCAGAGTATCTGTACCAGCTCACAGGGGACGTGGCTGCTTCTTTGCTCACATCCTTGCTAGGATTTAATATTATGTGACTTTCCAATATTCCCCACATTGATGGCTATAAAGTGGTAATAACTTATTGTTTTAATTTATACTCTTGATTATTTGCAAGGTCTAACTTCTTTTCATAAGTCTTAGCATTTGTTTTCCTCCTATTGTAAATTGCCTAATCAAGTCCTTTGCCCTTGTTGATTTTGCATTTTGTGTCATTTGCCTCCATGGGGTGAACAAAATCACTTTTTGCATCCTAGATATTAATCTTTTGTCAGTTGTACATGTTGCAATCACCTTGTTCTGGCTGTCACCTTTGTTTATGACGTCCTTTCTCAAACTAGTCATCTTTTATATTTATGAAGTCAAGCACATCAGATTCTCTACTTATGTCTTGCCCGTTGGGTATCTTGTTTAGGAAACAGTTATCTTTCTTATGGTCATCAATATGCCCTTCTAGATTAGAAATTTATAGGGTTTGATATTAAGATAAAATTAATTTTCTCCATGTACTGAGCCAATGTATCAACATGATACACTAAATATCTCATCCTTTAGCTCGTGATTTATGATACCAAGACCACCATATACAAAGTTCCCTTATGTACCTGGGTCTGATTTTAGACTCTAGTTTGTTTACTTGGTTGTCTATTCAGTCATGAATATTCACCATACTCAATGCAGATCTTAATAAAAACTCATAGCTATATAAGTTATAAACAATTAGGCCAATGTGTTTCCCTTATCCCTACATCCATCCTTTATGTGTGATGCAGATTGAATGTTCCCCCCCAAACTCACTGAAACTTGACCTCCTCTGTAATAGTGTTAAGAGGGTGGGAAATCCAATTATGGTATTTGAAAGGTAGGGCCTTTAAGCAATGATTAGATCGTGAAAACTGAGCTCCTGTGAATGGATTGACTCATTCATGGAGCAATAGATGTGGTTCTGATGGCTTTATAAGGAGAGTGAGTGAGAAGGTTTAGCTCTTTTGCTCAGCGCATTCTCACCATGTGATACCCTGAGTCACTGTAGAGAGCTTTCATTCAGAAAAATGCCCTCACCAGATGTGTTCCTTGGACTTTGGACTTCCCAGCCTCCACAGTGTAAGAAATAAACTTCATTTCTTTGTAAGTTACCCAGTTTCAGGTATTTTGTTATAAGCAACAAAAACAGACTAATACGGCATGTTTTTCAGAAGCCAACCTCTCTGTGAATTCTTCCCAATAACCCATTTTTATTTAATTGCTTAATTCACTTCACATCCAAACACCTTACTGCCCTGTATCACTGTACCCTGGAGAGGTAGCAGAACAGAGAGAAAAGGTACAGGGCTTTGATTTCAGTGACCTGGGTTAAATCTTCACCACTCACTGCAAGTTACATAGGCCACCAGAGCCCTAGTTTCCTCTTCTTATAGGGTAAAATAAAACAATGGCATTAATGGACATTTATTGCACATCTTCATTGCAGCCCTAGGAAGTAGCAAAGATTATTACTCTCATTTGATAGACAAAATTTGAAGCTTGTCTAAACTTGCATGGCTAATAAATAAGAGAAAGGGTAGGGATTTGAGTCCAGGATGTTTAAAGATAAAACCTGTGTTCATACTACTGTGATATATTCTCTCATCAGGGTCATGGGAAGAAACAAGGTGATGTCTAAATGGTATTTACACCTTATTACTCAGTAGTTATTATTTGGCCAAATCCTGAAAGATGGAAGAGAAAGCAGCATATCTCACAACCTCAGCTTGCCCCAGTGGCTTTGTGAAAGGTAGCCACGTTGTGATAGATGGAACAGTCCATATGAGAAATAGGAAATTCATTGTCTTTATTGAAGGAAAGCATAAAAACAATAATAGTTCCCAGGTCCTGAGGGCTGACAATTTCTGCAGGGCCCTAAACTAAGCACTTGAATTCTTAAGCTCATTTAATGCGATCATTCCAATGTGGTAGAAACTTTTATGCCCCAAAACACATTTGGCTGGGAAAAACTTCCCCAAACTACACAACTAGTGTGGGCACAAATTTCAACCCTGATGTCTCAGTCTCCAAATCCATATAAGTATTATTTGATACAGAGTCTATAATTTTAGTGCATCTCTAGCTTTTAATTTAGTTTTCTCTTTTCTTGTTATATCATTTAATACATATTTTCTAGTCTAAAAATGAAATTAAACACATATGAATATTTTTCTATCACATAAAAATGTTTCTCCCATTTTTTCTTTTCCTTTAGCAAGGAGAAACAAGGACTGATTATACTCAGAACACATTGTTTCCTACTTAAAAAAAAATCAGCTAGTGATGTTATCAACGTCTGTAAATAACAAATTCCAGGAACAGAATATTGCTTTTGATAAAGGTATTTACCCACAGTAAATGCTAAACAAATTGGGAGCACACACTACTAATTAGTGTATCCCTCTATCTGACAGACACATATTGACTATGACTTTTAAAAGCTCAGACAGTTCATTCCACAAAGGCCAAAAACTGGTCTATTAAATATCATGCCAAAATCATTTTGAGAAAAATTGAGACAGGAGCTTCCTGTCATTGTCAAGACTGCATTTCTAAATAGCAGTTACCAATGCCAAAAAAGAATAAATATCACTCTCAAGAAGAATAAGAATTAGTTTTATTACAGTATTAATTCCCAAAGTAAAGCCACAGGGTACTGGAATGTAGTACTTAAAATATTAATATTGTTAGGTGAATAAATCTACATCTGTTTCCATTTTGTCCATAATATGGGATGGCAAAGCCATTTGTCTTTCCTGTTGCCATATGTATAACTGTTCAGCCTTTAATTCATTTTCAGAAGCAATCATTATGATATTCAAAGATATCTTAAAAACCAGTTTAAGTTCTTGCCTTTAAAATTAAGTGATAAAGAAGCAAAATGGGTCACTGTGTAAAGCTCTTGTTTCATACAAGTACTTATTCATCCTGTTTGTTTTTTTTTTTTTAGGCAGATTCTCCTTTAATCCTTATAATTGTTGGACAACTTTAAACGTAATAGAGCCCTTACTAATGTAAATTCTTCTTTTATAGCTGATGAGATAACCACCAATATCTTTCAATAAAATTATCTCATGCTTTGCCATATGCCACGGGTCTAATGTATCACCCAAATTTTATATTTTGGAAACTTGACCCCCATTGTAACAGTGTTAAGGGGCTGGGAAATCCAAGTACAGTACTTGAAAGGTGAGGCCTTTACTAGGTGATTGGTTTGTGATGACTATACTCTTGTGAATGGATTAATCCGTTCATGGTGGAATGGATTTAATGAGTTATCATGGGTGTAGACTGGTGATTTTATAAGGAGACCAGGTCTTGCCATTCTTTCCATGTGATGCCCTGTATTGCTGTAGGGAGTCAGCACTAAGAACAAGGACCTCACAGGATGTATTCCCTGGACCTTGGGCTTCTAGTCTCCAAAACTGTGAGAAATAAATTTCATTTCTTTTTGTTTATTTGTTTTTTTTAAATTTGATTGAATTTTATTTTTATTTATTTATTTTTATTGAAACCTAATTGATTGTACATCTCCGTGGGATTCCAAAATTGAATGTCAATACCTGTGTGAAGTATGTTATGCTCAAATCAGGATAATTAGTGTATTCAACATTACCCAATGTAATTATTTCTTGTGGCCCTTTACCAATAATTTCTTTACAAATTACCCAAGTTCAGGTATTCTGTTATAAGCAACAGAAAACAAACAAATAAAAAAATTGGCAGTAAGAGTGGGGTGTTTCTTACAACTGATACCTGAAAATGTGGAAGCAGCTTTGGAACTGGGTGATGGACAGAGACTGAAAGAATTTGGAAGAACAGTCTAGAAAATGCCTACATTCCAGTGAGGGCTAAGAAGACGAGACCAAGGAAACTTTGTAAGGTTGCAGAGACTGGGTAAGGCTGGTGACCAGAATGCTGATAGAAATATGGACAGTAAAGGCCATTTTCAGGAGGTCTCAGATGGAAATGAGGAGTTTATTTAGAGGAAACTGAAGCAAAAGTCACCCTTGTTATAGAGTTGCAAAGAACTTGGCTGCAATGTATCCATGCCCAAGGATTTTATGGAATATAGAACTTAAAAGTAATGAACCAGAGTATTTGGTGGGAGAAATTTCTGAGTAGCAAATTATTCAGGCAGTTGCGTGGCTACTTCTAATGTCCTATGTTGAATTAAGGAAGCAAAGTCATGACATAAAGAAAGAATTTATAATTAAAGGGGAAGGAGATGGTGAAAAATTGGAAAATTCTGAGCCTGACTACATGAAGAGAGAAAAAGTATGTTCAGGAGAGGAAACCAAAGGTGTATCCCAGAGACTGTCTGCAAATGAGATTAGTACAGAAGGAAGGGATCATCAACAGAATGCAAGAAAGACCCCAAAGGCATTTCAGAGATCTTCAAGGCTGCCTAGAGTCTTAGGAAGACCAAATGGTTTCAGGGAACAGGCCCAGGGTGCTCTTCATGGGCTCACTGTCCAGGGCCACCTTAGGAAGCTGCTCCCTATATTCCAGCACAGTGCTCTTTTGCTGTCCCAAATGTAGCTAAATTGGTCCCAGCTGCTGCTGAACCTGCCACTTTAGAAGATACAAGCCTAAAACCTTGGCGGCATCAATGAGGTGTTAGGTCAGTAGGCTTGCAGAGCAGTGGCATAGTAGCCTCCACTCAGATTTCAAAGGATGTATGGAAAAGCCCGGGGGCTCAGGCAGAAATTTGTCACAGGGGTGAAATCACCACAGAGAGCCTCCACTAGAGCAATGCCAAGCAGAAATGTGGGATTGGAGTTGCAGCGGGGAGCCCCACCACCAGGGCCATGCCCAGTGGAGTTGTGACAGCAGGGCCACCATGAACAGTAGAGCAACTAGCATGCCATGCCAGCCTGGAGAGCTGAAGAGAGGGCTGCAACCAGGAAAGCCACAGGGGTAGGGCTGCCCCATGAGTTGGAGGTCCAACCACGATTCCAGTGTGCAGAGGATGCCGGGCATGGAGTCAGGTCAGATTATTCTCCAGCTTTAAGATTTAATGCCTTCCCTGCTGAGTTTTGGACATGTTTAGGACTGATTACTTCTCCCTTTTGGATCATTTTTCCATTCTGGAATGATAAAATCTGTCTTATGCCTGTCCTCTTCCAAGACTGTATCTTGGAAGTAGATAACTTGTTTTAATTTCACAGATGAAACTCTGGACCTTTGAGTTGAAAGAAGTTAAAACTTTGGGGATGGAATGAATGTATTTACATGTGAGAAGGACATGAATTTTGTTGGATAGGGGCAGAATTCTATGGGTCAAATGTGTCCCCCCAAAGTTCATACATTGGAAACTTGACATCCATTGTAACAATGCTAAGAGGGTAGGAAATCCACTTATGATATTTGAAAGGTGGGGCCTTTAAGCGGTGATTAGATATTAATGACTGCACCCTCATGAATGAATTCATTCACTCATGGAGTAATGGGTTAATGATTTAATGAGTTGTACCATGGGTATAGATAGATAACTTTATAAGGACAGCACATAGAAGACGTCTCGCCATCCTTGCCATGTGATACCCTGAATCACTATAGTCACCAACAAGAACAAGGCCCTCACCAGACGTGTTCCCCAGACCTTGGATTTCCAGCCTCCAAAACTGTAAGAAATAAATTTCATTTCTTTATAAACTATCCAGTTTCAAGTATTCTGTTATAAGCAACAGAAAATGAACTAATACACCATGGCTCATAGCTTTGTATAATATTCTTGGCATCACTAGCATCCTGGTCTAATTATTTTAGTGTTTTGCTTTTATAAGGGAAATGCTATCCCTCATTAACCTTTTCCTAAAAGCTTTTAGTTTCACTCATTAATTTTTCCAGATAAAGTTCAGATTAATTTTTCTTTTCTAGGTTCTTGCCTCACCCTTAATAAACAGTTTTTAAACTAGAATTGTATTCAATCTGTAAGTGCATTTGAGTAGAACTTACCTCCTTTCAATGTTCAGTATTTACATAATTTATCTCAATTAATTACACTTTTATCTTTTTAATCACTTCTGTAAGTTCCTACATTAAGATCTTAAGCATTTTTCATAGAAATAACTTCTGAGAATGTTACAGTTTTGAGATCTTTGCACTGTTCAATTTCGAGATCTTGTACTGTTAAACTTTCTAACAGGTTCTTACAGATAGGACTGCTATTGATTTTTATATTACAGTATATTTTCCAATTTGGAAAAGATGTACAGTATGAAAGTGTTAGACTGACCAGCAATTATGTGACATCAAGTTCAGTACAGAGAGTGAAATGGATAAAACTGAAGTGTTTCCTATTCTCATCCACTGTGAAAGACCTCCACTGATTAAATTTGAGCAGTGTTACCTGCTCTCAAAATGTAGCAGCAGGTCAAAATCTTCAGAAGAAAATACAAAACAGATTGCCATACCTCAAGATCTAAAGTAATGGATTCATTTCACAGCCAGATCCTTTTACTACAGGACTTAAGGAGAATGGATGACTTACACTCTCAAAGACTTCAGGGCACCCAGCAGAGGAAAGACAATTGGGAGCGAGGAGGAAGCAAGTGCAAAATCAGTACGAAGCAACTGTGGCTTGCAGCATCTTCTAGCCCACCCTGGCATAGAACATCTGCATAGTTTATTACAAGTACTAGGCTTTCCCTACCCCAAGTAATAAAGACATAGCAACACATGGCATCCCAAGGGCATCCCCTCAGTTGAGAAGAGAAGAGGGCAGCATTGCTGGTGGCTTTCAGAGCAAAGGAGAGGGCCCAAGCAGGCTTACTCTCACTGCTGCTGAGAAGTCACGGGGACACTCAACAATGGGGTAAATGGCTCCATCACCATTCCCAAGGAGAACATTACTACCAAGGGAAAATTAAAAACATATCCTGGAGCACACTGATAGGAGGACATAGCAGGTATCTGTACATGCAAAATACTATAAGACCAACCATGGAGCCAGGAACTGAGGAGAAAGCTGGCAAGGCACCACTAGGAATACCAGGACAGGGTGTGAGATCAGAGTATCTAAAGAGGGTTTCTCTGGGATCCACTGCTATTCAATGGGGATGCTCAGCATAACCCCCAGAGTGCAAAGGAGCTGCTCAGGTCCTAGTGAATCTGCTATGACAAGTTTGAACATGCCTCTTACCCCTCATATTTCTAACCTTCTGCACAAGCTTGTGACCAAGTCTGGATGGAATTGAAGGGTTCTTTCTTCCTTTGTAAGCAGCAAACAAGAGCCTTAAGAAAGGCATCTATGCTGTTTGAAACAGAGGACTCACAAAAGAGATACTGGTGAATGATCGCTATTTGCCTTACATTGAAATTTTATCTGGAGAAAAACTCTGAACCTTTTTAAGTACAAATTTTTGCATTCTGCCCACATGAGATTAAAAAAAAAGAGAGAAGAAAAGAAACTAACATGGTTTCTATGGTTAAGATGTTAATTAATTTTTTATGTAGATAATTATTTATTTATTCATCAATTGTTAGACCCAGCTCCATGCATTGGACAAGGTGTTGTGGGGCCCCTTTCCCCCACTTCGCCCAAATAAGCAAGGCTCATGAAGGATCTGCTAACCAAGTTTGGGGAATGAGAAAAGCACTTAAATATTGTAATACAAAACAATATTTTTAGATTGATAGGAATCAAGATTCAAGAATGATACTATGAGAACCCAAAGAGAACAGAGAGTAGTAGTTGACTGGGAAGAAAGAAGCAAACTTGCACCTTGGATGAGATAGGTCTTAGATGCTGAGCAGCTTTCCAAGGCAGAGGTGGGAAGTAGGGGCTTTCTTGAGGGGTAAATCAGAACGAGGTCACTAAGACAGGAGAGGTCCGTGCATGTGTCTGCTTAGGGAGAACAAAAACCATGGATTGACTTGAAGCACTACTGTGAATACTGCATGGGAAAAATGAATTTTTCTCTTATGAAGTACTTTTGAAGACCATGATAACTGCAATTTCTCAGGCTTGATGTCATTATGTGCATTCAAACTGAGTCCCTTAGATTGAGTCCCATTAGCACAGCAAGTTGCCTGTTGTTATTTCCCAGCTTTTGCCCTCATTATTACCAATTACCTTCCATGGCGCCCTTGAAGAGTCCTCAGCACCTGCCTTGTGTACACCTGCCTTCACTGGTTCAGCATGCTAGAGCCATACTTCCATGACATCATGTGGTCATCCAGTTTTGCATTTGCCCTGCAGAGCTGAGGTGTAATCAGCAGAGCTACGCTGCCTCCAGAGGGATAATTTTCTGAACCACCAATAAGACGTCTACGGAAATTCCTTTAAGGTAGAGGTTATAAATTAAGCACGTCTCAGGTATTACCACCATTCTCTCCACACTGCAAGCAAGCCAATTTGGCTAAAGAGCTTTATTTCACATTTGTAGAATGTGAGCTATGTATGCTGGATGTTGGCAGAAAGTGAGAGAAGGTAGATCTCTCTACAGTTGTTTTTTGCCAGCAAGACCAAGGTGTTAAACCACTTGTCAAAGCTTGCACAAGTAGCCATATGCGTAGGAATTAAAATTGGAATTTCAGATACTCAGGTGCAGTAAGTACTTAATTCTTACTCCCTTTTCCCCCCCAACTCCCTAGAAGTGAGCAACTAATGGCAGAAGAGTTAAAAATTTCCAGTATGCCATTTTGAATCAATTTGGGTTCAATACCATTTGTGATGTCCCTAATTTAGCTGTGCAAAACACTTAATTAGATTCTTGCTCTCAGGAAATTCAGGGGAGACACACACATAAAGAGGGAACCCTAATAAAGGCAAAAGGAATGTCCAAATTCAGATGTGCTAAGATTTCCCAATGCTGTTGGGCAAAATGTGAACCTGAGATACAGACATCTGAGTAGTCATTATAACGTGCAATTCTTGAAGACAACCAACTGACAGGGGAGGGCAGAAGCTGGTGCAATTAAATATCTGTATTCCTCTACTTTCTATTTTTAAACGCAGGTTTGCTTTGGGCATTTTATGTCCTATATTCACATAAAGGAAAGAAGTAGATAACTTCATGTTGCTAAACCTGGATGGCTTAAACCAAATGATTCAGGAGACTAATTAACTTGGAAAATCCACTTAAGGACTTGTAACTCAATCAATAGTATTACATTATTAATGAGTTTTCAGAATTTCAGAATGTCTTTAAATTCCCAGTTGGCCATCCTGTGCTAACCTATAATTACCAAGGAGGATTATTACTTGGACAATTTACTAGGTAACCGGCAACATGCTATCTGAGTTACATGCATGACTTCACTCAAACGTCTCAATAATAATGCAAGATGGGTATTATTAGTCATGTTTTTCAGGTCAGGAAACAAAGGCCCCAAATGATTAGTAAATTTACCAGTGATCCCAGGGCCAGGTAGAGGCCAAGTAGAACAAAAAACCAGCTGATTCTACATCAACGTCACATATTAAAAACTCTACACAACCACACAACCAACAGTCTTTCCCATACTACCAGCTTCCCATAAACATTTTTTTCTGTAGTAATAACATCTATTTCTTGTTGAGTATGGGAATATGCCCAGAGATGACTATCTCTGGATAGAGCAAAAGACGTATACATAACACATGATCATTGTTAGAGTTCAATTAATATATAGCCCAGACACTAAAAAAAGTAAAGTGCCACATAAATGTAAAATATTTTAAAACCTCTTACAGTAAAAAATAATACTAGAAATTGTGTGCTACTGAAGTAATAGTAACATCATTAGAGCTATTTCTGTGCTTATCTTTCTTATCTTTTTTTTTTTTTTTTTGTCTTTTGTCTTTTTCCGTGTCTGGCAACGGATCGCAACCCTCGGCGTTGCTCCCACACCTCGCTCAGCCAGTGAGCGGGAACCGGTCTGTATGTGGGATCCGAACCCTCGGGCGGGAGCGCCGCCGCGCTTCCCAAGCGGTGCACTATCCAGTGCGCCACCGGGCCGGCCCTTCTGTGCTTATCTTTCTGTCCAACTAAATTATAATATTGTACAGGAAGGGGAAGGGTCTTAGTTAACTTTGAATTGCCTGACATGAAACAACCCCCTTTTAATATAAGGATCCCACTTTAACATAAATAACTGGGTATTCACAATTAAGAATATTTGACTAAGAAAATCATAGGCCCTCAGTCATGTTTTTCTGAGTTAACTGGAATAACCTGAATGTTAAGAAGAAGAATGAGGCTGTGCTGAACAACTATTTCATAAATTCAGTCCCGTAGCTTTATAGGAGATCTTTCATAACTCACTGTTTTATTTTCAGGTCATGATTTATACCACAATTATCATGATAATTAATGCCCACAAACCATTCTTAACTCTCAACTCTACAGTACCCATTCTTAGAAAGGCAAGTTTTCGTTTGTTTTGTTTTGTTTTCAATGACAATATGAGGGTAATCTTAGAGCAGACATATACTACTAGGAAGGTAGGCTCAAACCAGGGAAAAATGTTCACTAGTTGAATACAGATCACCTATCTCGACACTACCACAAACCACCCTTACAAGTTTATCTTTTTGCTGTAGTTACAATGGTCATGAGGAATTTCTTTCCATGAGATCTATGAGGAATTTATTTTCATTCACTCTTCCTTAGGAAAGTTCAGGTGGAAGGCAAAGAAGATAACATTGGTATAAATGGTGAACCACTGGCAATTCATTTGTGGACTCTTGTACTGTCTATCTGATTTTTAGGGATTTATAATTAAGCAAATAAATATGTCCACTGTCAAATAATGAGAAACTGGCATAAATCATCCAGTTTTGGGTAATAAAGTTTTATCTAAAATTCAACTCATTTAGAAAGAAAACAACAACAACAACAATATAACTTTGGTAAAAATTAAATTGTATGTTGCTAACCAGTCTCCTAGAATTATTTTTTTATTAACTGCTTATGCAAGGATCACACTGGACTTCCTCTCTCATATACTCTTATATATATGTATGGATATATGTATGCATGTATGTACACATTTTTTTTTTTCAATTTCATAGAAGACTGCAATTTCTTTGAAATTTCTCCCACTTTATTTTATTAGTTTTATCATGGGCCCACTGCCTTTGCTGTGCTTGTGGGACCTGTGGATTTGATATCTATTTTACTAAAGCGATTTTTATAACACATTTGATTGAACGTAAAATCCTGCATTTTGCCCATGGCTCTGAAATTGCCCATGTCCCCTGCACGTTCATAAACTGCTTTCATTTCCTGCGTGAGACCTGTGAAATCTGCCAGTGTGGCTCTTAGAAGAGGGAAATTGGTGGAGTGGTGGCTTTTCAGCCTTTTAAGCACCATGTCTTTGGAGCACTTTGTTAAAACACATCATACCAGCCACATCTGTTCATTTATTTGAACCAGAGAAAACAGACTTTCTTTTAAGATTGTCTTAAATCATGCATATTGCTGCTTGATTACTTCCCAAAGGTATACACCATGGTTCTCCTTGGTGGCCTGAACTTATCACTGACCTACAATAATGACAGATTTTTATTCCACAGTTCTATGAAGTCTGCACCAGTCCTTTGGTACTCTGGCTTCTGAAAACAACGTTAGTCATCACCAATGCAATTAATTGTGAACTTAGAACTGTTTCACACAATTTGGTAAGCTTAAATTTGAATATAAAGAAATGCATTGATGATTAGATTTAAGGCTAAAAGATATTAGATAGAGACTATATACCCCAGGTTTACCTTACCTAACGTTTTACTGTTGTTAAAGCAAGTTTAACAATAACAACATTTGCAACAACATGGATGGACCTTGAGAGAATAATATTGAGTGAAACGAGTCAGGCAGAGAAAAAGAAATACCACATGTTCTCACTCATTCGTGGGAGCTAAAAAATAAACAATTTAATTCACCCACATACACACAAAAAAAAAAACCGGGGGGGGGGGGGGAAGAAGATATAACAACTATACTTTTTTGAAGTTGTTACAACAAGCAAACGGAAAGGACATTCTTGGGGGGAGGGGAGAGAGGGAGGAGGGAGGGAGGTGTCGGTGATGGGCCATAATAATCATATACATTGTATATTGACAAAATAAAAATTTAACGAAAAAAAAAACAATAACAACATTTTAAAAAGATTGGAAGGGATTCTATTACGCTGAACACCAGAAGTGGATAGAAACTTGGAATTTTAATTCCCCAGTGCCGCTCTGAGCAACCTGGGGTCATCATCTCTTCATGATTTCACATTTCCACCAGTAAAACACAGACTGAATTAAGTTTCTATCTGCTATGCTGTCATTTCAAGTAGCTGATTATGGACCTTTCTTCTCCCACATGTTATTCTCATGATGTAAGGTAAGTGCTTAAAGAAGAGAAACTCCCTTCAGACTCCCAGCCTACTGCCTAATGCCGCTTCTGTAATCGCTCTCCATTCTGACAAAATTACTTAGACATGTTTCTGTGAACTCCCCCTCCCAAATGTGCCTTCACCATGATTTCAAAATATATGTGTGTGTATATACATATATATACACATATATACATATACAAGGGTATTTTGAAAAGGTCATGGAAAGACTGGTATCATCTTTTTATCCTAATTTTCCACAAACTTTTTAAAGCATTTTAGTATATGCACATATTATTAGATAGGTTAATAAAAAAAAAATACATGGAGAAAAAGGAGTTGCACAGAGCCCCAGGCCGGCAGGTAAGAGAAGCCTCTACAAGACCTGTGGGGAGGAGACAGTGTTGGTGTCAGGTGAGCTGCACCTGCTGGCAGAACCCACATATCCCAGGAGGGCAGGGAATGAACCAGGGCTATTTTTATCCACCTGGAGGTGTATGGGAAATAAATGTAACAAGTACTTGGCCAACAGTGCCCTGCTGAGCCCTGTCGGAGCCTGAGGGTAAAGGAGAAATGTGCCCCTATGTACACTCAACAATTTCTCATATTTTGAACCAATTGGAAAAAGGTAATAAAAGCACTAAGATCAAACAGTATGACTATGTAACCCCCATGGTGCCTAATCTATCCCAGGGCCATTGTCAACTTCATAAACCCACCTGGCAGGGGACGCACGGCCGATTGTGGAGAACACAATAACTTAAAGGTGCACAATAACTCAGTATCAGGTCGTGAAACAGACACACAACTGCCTTTCTATTTAAAAGTTTGATATCTTAGTCATCATAAACACTGATTTTTATAAATATTGCCTTAAAATATTATATGTCTTGGTTAACTGTGATTTTTCCTAAAGTTTTGCTCCTTTGACAAGTTCTCACCTGCCTCACCCTAATCCTGGCTCTATCAGTCAGCATTAAAAAAAAAAAAAAAAAAGAAAAATAGGAATAATAAAATAAAAGAGAACCAAACAGGAATGATCTGGCTGCCTCACACAAAGAAAAGCTGAGTCATTATTTATTTGTAATTGTCATCTCTGTGTGGACTGGGTTGGAATAGAAAATGTACTCTTTTGTCAGTCACAGACAGAAAAGTTGGAAAGACGTTGACCAAGAAAGTCCAAAATCAATATAGGAATCACTGACACAAGCAGCTTGTGCAAACCCCAAAATGCACTGTTTGGAAAGTTTTTAATTATGCCATTTCTTTCTGAATTCCTTTGCATGGTCTATTGACTGTAATGCTTAAAGAACAGCACTTAGCCTCTGGTCGGGAAGAAAGTGCCTGACCCCCTGCTATTATGCTTCTCTGGTATGAGGCAAAGTCTTTGTGCCAGTTCAAAAGGTATTGTGAAGTCTAACTCTCTCCCATCATTGAAGCTCAGACTCAAACATGAACTTGCTGTGCTCCAGACTCTATGGTACTGACCTCCATACAGCAGGAATTGGTGCTCTGTGGCTTCCCAGGGTCCTTCCTATGCACACTGCTATCCATCGCATTTTTTCTGGCAGCTCCCTTGCCTGGGACATTTGCAAAACCAATATATTATGTCTCCATGGATAGGAGTCTGGACAGCGAGGTCCCCTGGTAAAATGTTCCCCACCCACCACTACATACACTGCATTTGGATGATAAATATCCTGAGCACTGACCCCAAGAATATTCAGGATTCAGTGAATAAAGACCTTTCTCAATGCATCCATGTATTCGTTCATTAAAAACAAAGAAAGAAAAAAAAATTACTGAGTGCTTTTGATGAGCCTGACACTGTTCTAGGTGCTAGGAATGGAGCAGCGAATAAAAGGATCAAAGATTCCCACTCTCAAGGTGCTAACACTGCAGTGGGGGAAGGGTGCTGATAAACAGGTGCATGAGCAGAACTGGCAGCCTGTCAGAGACAGAGAAGTGCCAGAGAGGAAAAGGAAGCAGGAATGGGGGAAGATTCGACTCTGCATGGGGGATGTTGTTTAAAGTCAGCTGCTCATAAGACGTGGCCTCACTGAGATGCAGACATTCAAACGAAGACTCGAAGGAAGTGAGGGAGTGGGTAGATAATGGCGCGGGGGTGGTAGAATGTTCTAGCAAATGGGAAACCCCTGATGCTGGAATTGGCAGGGAGATTTAGTATCAGCAGGAAAACCAAGGTGCTGGAGCAGAACCAGGGTGCAGAGTTGGGGGTGGTGCAGAAGGGGGGCATGGGGAGTAGGAAAGAAGGTCAGAGGGTAATGCAGGGAAGGAGAGGCACTATGTGTGCAGGGCTTTTTAGGCCATTTTAAGGATGTGGGCTTTTCTGTGAGATGGGAAACCACAGAGAGGTGTTGGTCCAGGGAGCAAAATGGTTTGACATGTTTACAGCCTCCCCGTGGCTGCCGTTGAGATGAGAAAACGGAGGACAGTTGTGGGTGGAACAAAGGTGGCAGCAGAGCAAGCAGAAAGAATTGGCCGAATGCTGGGTAATTTCTGAAGCTGGAGCCAATAGGGCTGGTGACATGAACACACGATGTGATAAAAAGTGAGAGTCAAAAATAACACCCGAGTTTCACATCTGAGCATCTGGAAGAATGGAACTGCCATTTCCTGATCTGGATGAGACTACCCAGAAAGAGCAGGTCTGGGGTTGTGAGAGAGGGTGGGTGTGAGGTACCTGCGACAGCCTAGAGGCCATGTGAGTTAGGAGCTGGACAGGACTCTGAAGTTCAAGGCAGAATTCTGGGCTAGAGACAGATATTTGGCAGTTGGCAGAGAACAGATGGCATTTAAAAATGGAGTGGACTCAATTGGTTGACCTGTTTCACTTTGCTGCCCAGAGTTTAAAAAGAGGGAGTTTCTGTGCCTTTCCGTATGCTCACAATAGCCCTCTTTTGCTTTATTCCAGTTCTACTCCACTCATATGTGATGCCTGTGGTCTCCGTAAGCTCCTTGAGAGTGGGGATCCTGATATTTATGGTTCATGATGCATGGTTCTGGCATGCAGCCTGTTTTCAGAAAATGTTTGGCAAATGAATGAATGATTTCTGGTATAGACAATGGAATGTGCTCAACAAAGTTTAAAGGAAAGTCAACTCCTAGGAGTATACTGGAAGATTAGAAAATGAGGCAGGAAACAAACTCAGAAAAAAGAAATGTCCCAGGATGGACCTTTTCTTGTCAGGCAGACCTGGGGGAAGGAAAACCGGACTGGTAACACAAATGACTCCAGACGGAGAAATTGAGAATGACAATCATAAACAGGCAGAAATAGAGATTAGAGCCAGGCTGGGCCAACATGGAGGCACACGTTTGTTGGCATCACCAGCTGGCTCTCCCCAGCCAGGCTTTGCAGTTGCATCTCCACCACACCCTGTAAGTTCTAGCAGGCAAACAGAAAGCCACTCCATGTTTTGAAAATGCACCAAGTTCTTTCACACCTCCTGGTCTTTGATTGAGCTCTTCTCTATGTCCTTCCTCTCCTATTCAGTCCATAGACTCTCATTCAATATTCTAAGATTTCACCAAGAGTTTTGATTCTGAGACACCACCTCCCATCACCACTTCGTACAAACTTTAGAATCTGTCACATTGTGTTATGCATAGTTGAAGTTGGCTCTGAATCTGCCTTATGGCTCACGTACAATGCCTAGGTAAGAGCTAGTAAGTGTGTGTTGTACTTGATGCTGCACAGGATCAAGAAACAGAGAACTGTCAAATAAAAAAGGATCACTCTGTCAGGAGAATGTGCTATATTTACAGAGAACTAGCATTTACTCAACAGAAAAGGCAGCATCTGTACCCTGCAGAAAGTAGTCTGTGGATCTCTAACATGCCTTAGATGATATGTCACTGAAGACAAACTATTTCCTGTGCCCATGTTTGATTTTGAATTTCATGTTCACAAAGCAATGTTTTGATTACTGATTTAACTTTTCATATCTGCTGCTGTAAAATGATCACCTTTGATTGAAGATAAATATTTGGTGATGGAATATACTCTTCATTTCTAAAAGGCATTTAAAATATGAGCAATGGCTTGAAAATCAGTTTCCTTGTTTTTATTAGTATAGTAGAGTCCCCACTACAGCCAACTGATGTTTTGTGAATGAATAAAATGAGCTCTACCAACAAAATTAAGAATCAGGACCTGGCAAAGAAGTGGGGAAAAAAAGTAAGAAAGTTCTGAAATTCAATTAAATCAGAGAATATACTGCATGTCCCTTCTGTAGGTTATGAGGTTTGGGATATTCAGAATAAACATAGGATGTTTAAGGATCTTATAATCTAAGTGAGAGCATCAAAACTGATGGATACAAAACAGCATGCAAGACTATTTATGAGTTGGAGAGTTTGTTACCAAAGACACCAAAGAACAGTTCAGAAAAATCAGGGTCCACTGGAGGAGTCAGGAAGGAGGGGACCTGAGCTAGAATGATGGGCAATTGGATATCTGGAGACAGTAGGAATTCTAGGGTTATTATGGCACTAATCATAATGACAGCTGATGTTTACTCATTTTTACTAGATGCCACACCCTGTGTTTTCATATACTATCCCATTTAATCTTCACAGGACCTACAAGAGTTAGATATTATTCTTGTTATATGCACTTTACAGACCATGAAATGATCCCTTAGATTAGGTAAATAGCACAAGGTCAAACTGAGATTTAAGGGCAGAACCAAAATATAAACCCAGATGTCTTTACACTCTATGCTTTTAATCATTACCTTCTAGTTGACTGAGGAAATTCTATATTTCAGGTACTTCAGTTACCATATAATGCTACAAATTACATTCTCTTATTTTAACTATTCGAAAATATAAAGAATAATAGAAAGTTGCCATATGTGTTATATGAAGAAAGCATGAACTCATAAAAATCAGACCAATAAAAACCATCCTATTTATGAAAAGCAAAACAAAATTCTTTAAAATAAAAAAAGCAAAGATTCTATGAAATAGTTACAAACCAAATATAGAAGCATATAAAATGAAGAACATGGTGTGTACCAAGAGGCATGCTCATGAAGTCGGTAACAGGCATCCAACCCTGTTCTGGAAGGCCTAATGGAACTTTCTAAAAAGGGGATGGTATAAAAAATGCAAAGCTTTCACTGTTTCTTTACACTTGATTTTCTCATATACCTAGGATAGCCTGAAAAATCAACTGAAAAAATCTTTAAAAACCACCTCTTCCTCCCAAAATTCATTTTACTGGCAGGTTATAAGATATACACCCCAAATCAATAGCTTTTCTAAAGGTGGGAAAAAAACAAATGAACAACATCACGGGGGGAAAATTCACTGTAGCATCAAATATTATAAAATGTCTAGAATAGATTTAATAGAAAATATAAAAAAATATAAAAATAGAATTTAAAAAGTTTATTGAAGGAGTGAAAACCAAAATAAAACATATCATGCAACTGGGGAAAAAATATCATATTCCTAGATGAGAAGACTTAATATTTTTAAAATGCCACTTCTTACCAAAATTGTGTGTGTGTGTGTGTGTGTGTGTGTATTCAATGAAATCACCCAAAATATCTATTTGGATTATTTATTTTACTTGAAAAGTCAAGTCTAGATTAATCTGAAAGAATATCTGCAAAAAACTAGCAAACTTAGTTTTGAAAAAGATGATCTATCAGTTATCAAAATATACTCTAAAATAATAACAATAGCTCGTTACTAGTATAGACATAAATAAATATATCAATGGGAATACAACTGAGAGTCCAAATAAAGCCACAAGCATATGAGAGCTTAGTAAATATTATTTAGCAAACAATAATATTTAGTAAATAATAAAGAAAATTGCATACTCATTTTGGAAAAACATATTGGTCCTTGTCTCTTATGATATTAAAAATATATCTCAGCAACACTGATATATTTAAAACAAACAAAACCTTAAACAAGAAAATGAATAACTATGGAAGTGGTTAATAATACATGAGACCATTATTTTTATTTTACAATCTTTCTTTGAAGTAGGTCTTCTTAAACAGGATGCAAAAGGCAGAAGTTATAAAAAAGAGTAAGTCAAAAATTTTGGTTAGTCCAAAGGTACCGTAAACAACTTCACATACAAAAGAAGAACATGAAAAATTTTTGCAAAGTTTATAGTTGAGGAAGAGTTGATAAAAATAGTATAAAAAGAATCCCATAAATCAAGAAGAAAAAGACAAATATCCAGTTAAAAAAAATGATCAAAATATATAAGCAAGCAATACACTAAAGAAGAAGAAACAGAAATTGGTAAAAGATAGAAGAAAGCATGTTCAGTCTCAGTATGATGAAGGAAATGCAAATTTATTTAAGGATGAGATATCATTGGTGGATAATATCAAGCATTCATCTGCAGAGTGGGCGGGAAGGGGTACTCTCATGTACAATACTGGTTTAAATTGTCAGAACCTTCCAGAATATCAGCTTGCCAGTAACTATTCAAACTTAGAGTGTATATACTTTTTGATTCAGAAATTCTTTGTCCAGTAAGGAAAGAAGGTAGGAAGAAGGAAGGAAGAAACTAAAAAAGGGAAAAAGGAGAGATTATGAAAAAAGAAACTAGACAATTATCACCCATTTATCTCCAGATACCAAACCTCAATAGTTTTTATAGTATTATTACAATGTGAAACTATCTTTTTTTCATCTTTAACTTGGGAAAATCTTACAAAGGCTGTATACAAATAATTTGAAATTGAATATAAATAATCAACTGTTGACTAGCTATGTTTTTGTCCTACTTGTTGCTTGTGACTAGTTTGAAATACAGTTTATTATACCCATAGTTTACATGGAAGCAGTTGACATATATAGTAATAACCCAAAGGTAAAATCTCTTAATTATTTTAATGTCCATACTTCAGTTCACGTAAAAACAATGCTTTACTTGGCTCAGTGAAAATACAAAACAAGTTTTGTTTTTTTTTACCTGTGTATCAGTAAGATTTTGTGTTCTTTTTTTTTTTTTTTTTTTTTTTTTTTTTTTTTTTTTTTTTTTTC
>NW_007726505.1:596135-601914 GCF_000696425.1 Galeopterus variegatus
GGAAAAAAAAAAAAAAATTTTTTTTTTTTTTTCCCCTTTGTCTTTTGTCTTTTTCCGTGTCTGGCAACGGATCGCAACCCTCAGTGTTGCCCCCGTACCGGACCGGGACCGGCAACGGGATCGCAAGCCTCGGTGTTGCTCCCGCGCCTCGCTCAGCCAGTGAGCGGGAGCCGGTCTGTATGTGGGATCCGAACCCTCGGGCGGGAGCGCCGCCGCGCTTCCCAAGCGGCGCACTATCCAGTGCGCCACCGGGCCGGCCCATTGTGTTCTTTATTGAAACATCCATGACCACATAACTGAATAAAGGACATAAGTAATTGTCAGAAATAATTCAAAACAGATAAACTGAGGCAAAACATCTATTTGAATTTCTTCTTCCCTATACTATTAGTTTTTATGTTATAAAATTTAAAACTAGGTTTCTCTGGTCTGTTCTGCACTTTAGAGTTTGTTTTGAAACATTGGAAATTCTCAGGATAATGTTCTCTTCTATTTGGAGAAACAAACTACTATTTTTACTGTAACTTAAAAATCTGACCATGTGGTCATTTCCTTATAACCATTTCTTTCCTATTGCACATCACCTAAAAAAGCTGTTTATTTCAGAAAATATTGACCTGCTCAGTATTTCTTAAATTTCAACCAAGTTCTTGGCTGTCTTTCTATCATCCATTATTTACATACTTTTAAAAACTGGCTTTAAATTATTCCATCATTTTCACAGTTAGCCCACTTTTAAGCAATGCTGTCCATGAAATTATGGATCTGATGCGTTATTTACAGTTTTTAAATACCCACTCACTCAGTTACATATATATATATATATATATATATATATATATAACTGTTAAAATAAAAATGTTTAGCTAGGAGCCACCTGCCCCATCTCATGTCCCACCACCTCAACTGCCCCACTTGAGAAAATGTTGCCCACACGCGGGTCTTTCTCTTTTACTGAGTCCATAAAGAACGTGGTAACCAAAACTATGACCTTATTACATATTTAGAAGTTTTTGAAATGCCATTGACTTGACCTTTTCCATGTGGAAGTTTAGCTTCTTAAGCAGCTTAGATAGAAATTCGATTGAAAAACATATTTTAAATTACCATTCAATCGAATTGTTTTTTTTTTTTTTTTGGTGGTAGTCAGGTTTGTGAATTTTAACATGTACATAGATTCATGGAACTAGGAGCATCATCAGGATAGAGGATATGCATCACCTACAATTTGCCTCATGCAATCCCTTTAGACACTGCTTGTTTATACCCATAGACCCTGGCAGTCACAGATCTGCTTTCTATCATTATGACTTTGTCCTTGCAGAATGTCACATAAACAGTCATAATCCATGTAATCTCTTCCAACTGGCTTTTCTCACTCAGCATAATGTCTTTGAGATTCCTTGAAATTGTAGCATGTTTGCCCTTGTTTGCTGCTGAGTAATACTCTGTGGTGTGGATGTACACCATTTAAGCATTCACCTATTAAGGGACATTCGAGTTATTTCCAGCTTTTGGCTATAACAAATAAAGCTAGTATGAACATTCTGGTTAAACATAAATTTTTGCTTTGTATTAGCCCATTTCTGTTGCTTGTACCTGAAACTGGGTGATCTATAAAGAAAACAAGAAAACAAAATTATTGCTCACAGTTTCCAGGAATACAGCTGCTGAAAATCTTGGTGGTGGCATCAGTGATGGCAGGGTATCACACCAAGAAAATGGCAGAGCAGAGAGAGGGTAGAGACTAACCACCTTATTTACTCCCTTTTCAAAGACCTTCAAACCTTGCCCATGACCTCCATTTTAATCCATTCACTAGGGCATGGTCCTACAATCTAATCACCTCCTCAAGGCTCCAGCTTTCAACTACCATAATAGGATTTCCCACCCTCAACAATTACAGTGGGGATTTAGCCTCAGTGAGGTGGGGTGGGGGGCATCCAATCTATAGCATGTTTCTCTAAAATAAATACCAAGAAGTTGGTAAGTACACGCTGATAAGAAACTGCCAAACTGTTTTCCAGAGACTATAGCATTTTGCATCCCCTTCAGCAACGTATGAGTTCCAGATGCTCCACCTGGTATTGTTAGTTTGTAGTTGTTTTTAATTTTAGCCATTCTGGTAAGTGTGTAGTGACATCTCTTTGTGGTTTTCATTTGCATTTCCCCAGTGGTTAATGGGGTTGAACATCTTTCCAGGAGCTTGCTTGCTGTCCTTATATCCTCTTTGGTGCAGTGTCTGTTCAAGTCCTCTGTGTACCCTTCCATTTTAAACCACAGGGATACTTCTTTTTGATCATATTCCTAGATGAAATTTATAGGATATAAAAATATGGCTGGATTCAGCAGTTCTTTTGAATTTCTTATGCTGTCAACTTATTTTCCTTTTAGAAATTCAATAAATGTGGTCTGAAAATCATCGAATAGGAAAAAACATGTGATCAGAGGAGCTTTTCAACACAGAATTTTGCTTCCTTGGAGTGAAATAAAAACAGAATGAATTGGAAGATGCATTCCAGATAATGTAAACAAAAATGCAAACAAGAACAAAATTAATGAGTAATAATGCAGTGATCGGCACACTGCTGCTCACATCACTTTTACGTTCACATAAATTTATTCTCTATGCTTGCTCACTGGGGTGTCATAATACTCATTCAATTGTTGTTCATTTTATTTGTAGTTTTTTTTAAAAAAAACTAAATTTGTTATTAGAAAAGTATTTTCTATCATCTGTAGGCACAGCTGCATATAAAATGACAACTTAGTGAACACATTTGAAGCAGTCCCTGAAAATTTTGTTCTAGGTTTATTGTGTTTATTCCAGTGCTTCCTGGCTCTACCTGCTCTAGTAATGGCTTAGATTTATATTCTAGAAAGAGCTTTGCAGCCAGCCCAGTATTAGCCCCAGACCAGACTGAAGGAGTGGAAAATCCCTGAGTGAATTCATGCTGGTGGGCGGTGCAGGCAAACCTCAGGATAAAACTAAATCTGAACTTCTCTTTAGGGTCTCCCTTTCTATTTTTACTGTGATAACATTTGACTGCTACACAGAGCTTGCAACAGCATCGCTAAGATCCGTAATCAATGACATTTTCTATACTTCGATATGAAAATGTAGTGATGACCACGTTTTTAAAGCTAGATATTAACCGTCAAAGAATCAGAAAGTGGTTCACAATTGTGCTTCACCCATGGAAAATGATAACATATTTTGAGAAATGTGTTGAGTTTTACCCTGTATGTGCTATTTGTAAAAGATAAACCTGAAAACAAAATACAAATTTTGTTTCCATAGCTTTAATTTATTTCATAGCTTTTGAAGTTAAATGTACATTTACTGCACATTTACCATTTGGCAAATATGGGCTAGGCACTAACTTAAAGATCTAAGAGGTCCTCAAAATGCTGGACAGATTTAATGAAGACTACCTTATATCTCAAGCCATTTCAATTTAAATTGTACATTCCAGTTTTTGTGCATGACAAAAAATGTTGGCTTTAAGAAACAAACAAAAGAGAACATGCCCCTGTACACACACACACACACACACACACACACACACACACACACACACACACACATACATACACCCATTCTATGTTTTAATTTTGTTTTTTATCACTTAGACAACCTGCATCTTCACATTCTTAAATGTTAATGAATATATCAGGATGCATGACCACAGTTCATCAATTAATTTCTAGCAAACTCTCTCCTTGAGGTAAAATATGCAAAGGAAATGCACATTAAAATTAAAACATGAGACTGTTTATGATGGAAACTGTAACAATGATTAAGAAATAAAAAAGTGAGATGAATGTGACTATCAACTTCTAGATTTTTGAAAAGGTAGAAAGAATGAAATGTTTAGAAGGTCTGAAGCTTTTAAAATTCCATGGTACTACACAATTATGACACTGATAATTATTACTACCTAGGCTCCACCTGCCTGGTACTAGGCTGCTTCCCCAGTGCACATGACTACCTGTGGGCTCTCTTGGGAAGGCCTCCATTTCACATTAATGATAAGATTGGGGATGCTTTATGGGATGACACATTTTTTGTAAGAAGTGCAAACAGTAAAATAGCACTTACTAGGCACCAGGCCAGTGTTCTAAGTGTTTTCCATATATTATCTCATTCATTCCTCCCAACCACACTGGGAGGGTAGGTACCACTATCAACATCAACCCCATGTTATGGATGAGCAAGCTGAGGCATAGAGAGGTCACATAATTTATTCAGGGTCCTAGAGCTAGAAAGGGGCAGAGCTGAGATTTCAACCCAGGCAGTCTGGCTCCAAAGTGAGAAATCTTAATCCCACCTTACCTCCTTGGAAGACAGAGGCACAGATCATCCTCGTAAGAATGACAGCTTCTGCTTCTGCAATGGATGTTCTGGAAAGACCCAGGGCTCCCTCACACCCACCATCAATCACCACAGAAACACCCTCCTCTCTGGCAGTGCAGGGTACCCTTGAAGCAGTTATGATGCCAAAATGGAAAGATGCTAAAGTGACAAGTCTGATTTCCAAGCAGATACCCAGTCAATGTTTTAAATAACATATTTTAGATAGAATCCAGCAACTCAGCAACTACTTGTGACACACTCTTTCTAATTACCATTGAACATTTGGTTCTCTCTAGACACTGCTGTCACCGAAACACAGCTATTTCATGCATGAGGACTTGCTTAGCAAAAATATTTGCTAAGCTGTAAAAGTGATCATAACCTTTGCAATATGAAGAATCACGAAATAAGCTGCTGGGTATCGTATGTGTGAGATGGAAAACCTTACAGCACTTGGATATCTACCTCAAACCTCGTAACACTTTATAGTCTCTTGCACACCTCCCACAGACTGCTTTACAATGTTAACAAACCACACTTGCTTATGTAATTTCCTGTCTCCACAACCACCACATAAGTAGGTAAATAGGCATGTTTACTGACTTTTCTTCAGAAAAGGTCATCGAGAGTCGAACAGGTCAAAGCACTAATCCAGTGTTACTACCATGTGATGAACGAGCTTTTTCTTATGGAATCTGTGCATTCTTCGTTTTTTGGGTCTTGGTGCTAGGAAGGTTTTATTCAATGGTGTGGTGTGTCCGACACATATTTTATAAGTATGTGTAAATATCAGAAAATGTATATATAGATATCTGTATGTATGTCTACATGAGGGTACTTCGAAAAGTTTGTGGAAAAATAGAATTAAAAGATAATAGAAATCTTTCCATGAATTTTTTGAAATACTATCATATACTTTCTGCGAATTGATTTTCAGCTATATTTATAGCTATATTTACATCTAGACTTTCTTTCTCCTATCAGTTGCTTTTTGGTGTGAAATAAAGAAATGAGCAAATGTAAATTAGTACAATTAAAGTACATGTGTATTTTTATTCATGTGTTATTCTTACAACTACTGGGTTTGGATTAATGACCTACACTGCCTTGGGCAGGTTGGTTAGATGATCACATCCTGACCTACCATTTGGAAAACAAAGGGGTTAGGTTAAGATAACATCAGTACTTCACAGCCTGATCTGCAGAATCCCTGGGTTTATTTATTTATTTTACATGTAACAGTTTATTATAAAGGATATTGCAAAGGATAGAGATGAAGAGATGCATAGGTAAGGTATGGGAGAAGGGGTGCAGAGCTTCTGTGCCCTCCCTGGGCATGCCACCCTCCAAGAACCTCCATGTGTCCCACTATCCAGAAGCTTCCCCAACCCTTGGGTTTTTTTTTTTTTTTTTTTTTTTTTT
>NW_007726505.1:601962-628718 GCF_000696425.1 Galeopterus variegatus
ACGGGATCGCAAGCCTCGGCGTTGCTCCTGCGCCTCGCTCAGCCAGTGAGCGGGAGCCGGTCTGTATGTGGGATCCGAACCCTCGGACGGGAGCGCTGCCGCGCTTCCCAAGCGGCGCACTATCCAGTGCGCCACCGGGCCTGCCCGACCCTTGGGTTTTTATGGAGGCTTCATTACATAGGCATGACTGATTAAGTCATTGGTTACTGGTGATCAGCTTGACCTTTAGCTCCTCTCCCCTCCCTGGCAGTTAAGGAGTGAGACTCCTTGGTCTTTCTAGTGAACAGCCCGTGTTCTGAAGCTACCTAGGAGCTGCCAACCATCAGCCAACATTAGCATGTATAAAGGTTCTAATCACTTTGGAGATTTTTTTTTTATTCTATTTTTTTTTTTTTTTGTAAAAGACAAGAACTCTTTTATAAAAGACATAATTGTACTATATAATCACATTTTAAAAATCAATAACAATTCCTTAATTCAATCGAACATTAAACATGTTTAAATTTCTCCAATTCTCTCCCCCTCCCTCTTTCTTTCTTACAATTGATTTGTTTGCATCAGTATCCAAACAAATTCTGCCTGTTACGTTGGTTGTGATGTCAGCTGTCTCTTAAGTTTCTTTTACTCTATAGGTTCCCCTTCACCTAACTTTTTACCCTTTACTCCATAAAATTTCCCAAAATCTTGATTTGCTGGCTCTATCCCAGTAAAGTCATTTAACATGTGCCACTGTTCCCTGCATTTCCTGATGATTGCCAGATCCTGAGGCTTCGTCTCACTCAGGTTAGATTTAGCTTCAGAGATATGCGTTTTACTGCAGGAGGCCCATTGTGTCTGATCGTCTCTCTGTGATGTTAGCAGACATTGATGATCATTTGCTAGATTAATTATTTCAATAGGGGTTTGCAAAATACCATATTCTAATTATTTTATTCCCTCTTTATTTACTAGCTGGGATACTTCACTAGACAGAAATGTTCCCTCCTTAGCTATTTATGATTACCCTGAGGACCAATTCATACAGGAAAGAAAGGATATGTGCTGACTCTTCCCTTTCACTTACTAGTTTTAGAAAAATGGATGGTTTCCCTATCATCTGCCAAAGAGACTGAGAGTTTGTTTGCTTTTGTTTCATTGTCATAATGGTTTTTTGTGGTGTTAAAATTTAGTTTCCTTCTCTTTTTCATTCACATTTCTTTTCTACCAGTGGGTTCTGTTCTTTCTGTGTATTTGTGGTAGTGATTACTGTTTTCTGGATTCCAGATGCAGGACTTCCTTGAGGGTTTCTCGCAGGGCTGGTCATGTGGTGGTGAACTCCTGCAGTTTTTGTTTGTCTGGAAAATACACTATTTCTCTCTCATTTCTGAAAGATAGCCTTTCTGGGTATAGTGTTCTTGGCTGGCGGTTTTTTCTTTTAGTTTTTTGAATATATCATCCCACTTTCTTCTGGCCTGTAGAGTTTCTGTTGAGAAGTCTGCTGTTAGTCTCATAGGGGCTCCCTTATCAGTGACTTGTCACTTTTCTCTTGCTTCTTTTAAGATTCTCTCTTTGTCTTTGAGCTTTGCGAACTTGACTATAATGTGTCTTGGAGAGGATCTTTTTGGGTTGAATCTGTGTGGGGATCTTTGAGCCTCCTGGATCCATTTCTCTCACTATACTCGGGAAGTTTTCCATTACTATTTCAGTGAATAGGTTTTTCCATGCCTTTTCCTTTCCCCTCCCCTTCTGGAACACCCATGATTCGAATGCTTGTGTGCTAAAGGTTGTCTTCTGGTTCTCTTAGATTTTCTTCTTTTTTAAAATATTTTTTTCCTTTTTTGTGTGTGTCTGCCTGGGTTATTTTGAAAAGAACATCTTCAAGATCAGAAATTCTTTCTTTTGCTTATTTTAGCCTGCTGCTTAAGCTCAGTCATGTTTTTTATTTTGTCGAGGGAATCTTTCAGTTCCATGAGTTCTGCTACATTCTTTTTTAAGGTATTAATCTCTTTGTAAATTTCCTCCTTCATATCCTGGATTTTTTTTTCCTGTTTCATTGTGTTGTCTTACTGAGTCTTCTCATATCTCAGTGAGTTTCATTAAGATTATTGCTCAGAATTTGTTTCCAGTCACTTCAAGGGTTTTCTGCTCTATAGGGTCAGGTACTTGAGAATTACTGTATTATTTTGGTTGTGTTATATTTTCTTGGATTTTTATGTTTCTAGTATCCCTACATTGATGTCTGGTCATCTGGTAGAGCAGTTGCTTTTTCTATTACCCTAGAGAGGGCTTCAAAGAGAGAGAAATCTTCTTCTTTTTCCAATATCCACTGGTGATTCTCCTTGTGTCAGTGCAGTTGAGTGTCTGGTGGGCCACCTGCATGGTGGCTGTGGCATTGAGGAATCTGTGAGGAATCTTTTGAGGAATCTGTGGCTATGGCTGTGGTGGGCCATCTCTGCAGAAGTGGTGTTTTTAGCATGCTCCTTGCCTGCTTTTGGGCAAGGGGGTGCTACCCTTGGCTCTTGCCTAGGACCCCGTGTGTGCTCCTTGACTGCTTCTGGGCAGAGGGGGCTTCCCTTGGCTCCTGCCCAACACCCAGGGCATGTTCCTTACCTGCTTCTGGCTGGAGGGGGCTGCCCTCGACTCCAGCCTAGGACTCCAGTTGTGCTCCTTGTCTGCTTCTGGGTGTAGGAGAATCCCTGGGTTTAGAGTCTCAGGAATGACTGATGTGCAGGGGAAGGAAGTGAGGCTTCAGTCTCTATTCCATCAAGCAACTACAACCCCACCTCTTACGGCTGAACTATAGTCTAGACTTCTGAAGAGGATTTCACTAGAAATTTGAGATCAAAGCCGATGTGAAATTCTCTGATCATTAAAAAGATGTAAAAACCTCTGATCTTGAAGGTCCCTTATATATGCACATTTTTGTCACTTGACTCCTTAAAAAGACACATTAATGTTTCAATTTATCACAAACATATAGAGAATGGCATATTTATTCTCTACACATCTGTGCAAAACATAGACAAGTATAATATTGCTACTTTAATGGAGATGACTATCCAATTGTCTAGAAGTCATTTAAACCAATCTATAATTTATATATCAATGCAAGACTTTGACAAGAGCTGTTGCCTTACTTAATCTCAGTTAACTATATAAGCACTTGACAGTAATGAAATTCCATTATATAGAATTTTAATGTGCGGACTTTATCTGAATCAATAAAGTTTTACTTAATGTCCTGTTTCAGAAAAGCAAACTATTATTTTGAATTTGCCTTTACTAATTTCTCTATAAATATTCAGCACATGAAAATGTTTAAGGATCTGAAAAAGGTTAAGGTAAGGTAAACGCAGATTTGTAGTGGAGATAACTTAGAATTTGAATACTGAATTATTTTTAAAATATAAATTTTAATATACATAAAATTAAAGAGGTGTTAAATATTGCAGTGATCAAAAAACTTTTCTATAAAAATATATGGTGGAATTTGGGCTGAAGCAAAATTATTTTGATATAAAGTATTCTTAAGTCAATGTCCATACCTCAGGAATAAAAGGTTTATTTGTGGTCTTTAACAATATATTAGTTTTCATAACATACTGACAAGCAAGATTCTAAGCCTTCTGTTGGATAATTGCTACAATTATTGCTAACAGATTAGGTGATTCCATGAACACTTTCTGACTCTGAAGATGGTCAGTTTGTTGCTATATAGTCTAACCTGATGAAGCTTTCCCCCATATGGCTAAAGAAAAGGACAAATCCTCATGGGAAACAAAGATTTTCGAAGCTCAGTTGTATCAGTAGTTATTACTGCATTCATTTTAATTGCAAAGGAAGGGAGATTTCTGACCTATCAATGCCTACTATAACATGGCTCATATATCAAATATGTGTAAGTGGTATTTGAAAGAAATAATTTCGACATGAAATAAATATAAATAATTTCCAAAGAGGTGCTGCCATCTTTTGGTTGCTCTTCAATGAAGTTTACAATATACATGAGAAATTCTCAATGAAAGGATTGTGAACATACCAGAATAATAAGCAATTCCATTATGTCAACATCTCTTATTTGAATGGCTCCCCCTATTTTTCATAATTTTCAGAAAAGACTCATTGATATGAGGTAATTTTTCCAAATTTTAATACAGCAGTAGAGAAGATCTATTTCAGGAATGAAAAAATGTTCCAGGTTTTATTGAGGCCAGACATATTAATCTATGCCTATGATACCTCAACAGAGGCAAAAAAGAAAGTAATTTTTGTTATATTGAACAAAAGACCAGAATAGATTACTTACACTTTCTGTTCTCAGTATTCCATTCAGACTCAATGTTTATTTTCCTCATTGATTATTTCTCATAATTTTTGAATATTGTTTTACTAAGTCCACTCTCTAAATATATTAGGAGTCAAGTTTCTCTTCTCTGCTTTATTTATAAGTCTTTAAAATTTCTTTCATTCCTAAGGAATTAATTTGCCTTAGGTTTGGAAGAACAGACACCCCTAAGGAAATAATTTACCCACTGTAGTTACTATGGTTTCTGTCTGATCAATAATTATAAGAATGGGTTTCATGGTTTTCTACCATTTAACTGACCCTGACTTGAAACTGAAAATCTTTTTTTTTCGAGTCAATTGATTACCATTTATCAAAATAATTTTAATAAATTGAAATCATAATTTCCTAAATGCCAATTATTTCACCTTAAAAACTTGTCTTAAATATTCTATAGGATTGCTGATATTTATAGTATGTCTCCCATCCCCTTTAAAGTAATTATTTATTCAAATCAGTGACTTCAAAACCAAAGATTTGGGGTTTCTAAAATGCACCTGCAGCCTGAAAGAACAGAACTCAGCCATGTGAGCCATGGGCTCATTCCAAAGGACTCAAGGCAACTGAGATTTCATTCAGATTTTGGTGCTAGCATCAAGCTTGAACTGCTCTTCAGGGTGCAGCCCAGGTATAAGCTGACACCATCACTGCCCCTTCAGGTCTGCATGACAGGGCTCTGGAACCTTTAATTGAGTGGGATATGTTTGCAATCCAGGGGGGCAGAGCAGGGCGTACCCCAGTGCTGTTCTTCCTCCTCCTCTTGCGTTCCCATGGCTACCTCTCAGGCTTGAAGCTCAGTCCTTAAGTGACTTTTGCAACAGAAACACCCAATTTCTGACTCCAGGAGCCCTTGGTGATTCCTGAGGAGGGTGGGGACACGCCGAGCACATTTCCCAGCACCCTCTCTGCCCCTTGCTCCTTGCCATGCCTACTTTGCAGCCCTTCAAGCACATGGCCCCAAATATGCTTCTCCTCGAGGAGGAACTGTGTGGCCAGCAGTATCTCAAGTCATCTCCTATGATATTATTACAATTCCTCCCCTCTCCTCACCCTTCTCCTGCCTCCCGTCTCTTCCTATTTCCTCATGCAATATACTTTATCATTGTTTATTATGAATTAAGCTACATTAAATACAGGTGACCTCAATCCCCCAATTACCTTCCCACATTTGTCTCCCCTTATCTGGATAAAGCAGCACCGTGAATATTCTGCCAAGGATGTTTTTTAAGTTTATTAATCTATCACCGTTGTAAGTCATAAGAGCACGAAAGTGTGCGTGTTAACCTCAGGGCACTCGGGGATGAATATGTTCCAGAACTGCCAGCCTCGCTCGGCTCCTCTGCCAGGCACGTGCTGTTTACCCCTGGTTGCCCAATTGTTCCCAGTCACAACTGTCATCCTGGGAATATGATTGATTTCCCTCCAAGGGATGATTCAGGTCATCAATGTTTTATTGTAAGAATTCTTCATGGGACTATTACAATTAGAGCTGCTCTTTAGGCACATGATGCTTAAAATAGGGCTATCCTGCGGAAGGAGTGCTGGTGACACCGTGCTCCATCAGAAAATGCACTCAGGGTTTTTGGAGTCCCCCTCCCCCCTAAGGTTGGAACTTGGATGAAATACTGCACATCTACAGGATGAACTTGGGGGAGTTCTGTGTCATCAGGGGACGCATAGAACCCCTCGTTATTGTAAGTAAAGGAGAATCACCACGAATAGAAGCCTCTATTTACGTTCCATATTCCTAAAGCTCTTTACTCAGCCAGTTGTTTTGAACCCCAGATTGATTTTCCCATGGAGACGGTGTTATACATGATCATTAGTTTCAGGTTCTGTTCATAATATTACTTCGGTATCTAAGAGCACTATTTGGACTACACTAACCAGTAAGAGTGACAAGGACTCTAAAATGCTTGAGATGTGACTGGGCCCCACATTCCAGGGAAGAGAAAGAGCAAACCCCACCTAAGTTTCTGAGGCTTGGTTGCCTGCTGTAGGCACAGCAATTGGCTAGGAACTACCATCTCATTTACTCATCAAAAACACTCAGAGTTAGGGAAGACAGGGTTAGAAAAACCAGGCACAGGGAAATCAAGTCACTTGGTAAACGGTGGAGGCTTCACCAGCAATAGAGCTGCAGCTCAAACTCATGCTGGTCTGAGGGTCTCCAAACTGGTGAGCTCAGTACACCTGCAAAGAGGAAAACCTCCCTCCTGGGTTCCAACTGTTACACTGTTACACTCATTCATTCAACAACTAACTTTTCTGAATATGAGGCTGGGTACTCCCAATGCAAAGGGAAACAAAGATGTCAGTTCTGCATCGATGACACTTTTGCTCTAATGTGAAAGGTGGATGGGATCTACTCCATAAAGAACTATGTAAATGGATATTATGATGGGCTGTGAAAGAAGGAGCAGTGTGCTCTGAGCATAGAGGGGGCTATGTTAGATTAGGAGTCCCCATATTGGGAGCAACACTTAGCTGAGAAAGGATTGATGAGCAGACATCTATGAGGCAGGGAATGATGGGGAAAGTAGAGGGGACAGTAAGTGCCATGGTTCTGAGGCACAAATGAGCATGGTGCATTTTAAAGAACTGAAAGACCTGTGGGAGGTAAAGAATAAGGGGTGAGTGGCAAGGGGAGAATTTGTAAAGGCAGAAAAGGGTGAGATAGGGAGTATCTTGAAAAGGCAGAAGACTTTTATATTAAGAAATAAAAGCTAAATGACCTACACTGGATCCTGGGGCCTCATTTTGGACACTGATATGTATGTGTGAGTCACCCAAAAATCTAGTATGTTTAAGTCAGGAATTATACATAAATTGAACAAGAAATACTAATGATATATACTTGTGTAGTATTTCAGGGAAATGGTTTTGTGATACACTCAACACCTTTCAGTACATTTGTACCCCTCCCTGCCCCACTGCTGTGGAATAGGCTCCACGCCCCACCAATTTCGGACTTGGCCAGGTAACTTGATTCAGCCACTGGGATGTGAGAGTATGTGATGTGGAGCATCAGATGTTAATGTTCTGGCAATCCATCCCAAGAAGCACACACCCCTTCATCCCAGGCCCAGAATGACACACATTGAGCTCGTCTGGACCTTGTCTGCAACGTGGAACCTGGCCCAGTCAATGAGCTGCCTGCATCAGGGCTGTCCAGCCAAGAACTGACACATCCTAGTTCATGAGCAATGTGCATGACTGTGAGTGTGCAAATAAATGCTTTGCATTTTAGGCCACTGAGTTTTAGGGTAGTTCATTATGCAATTTTTTTTTTTTTTTTTGCAGTAACAGTGGAAATGTTTAGCATTAAAATTTAAGCATTGAAATTGCCTTCATTCTCCCCATAGCCCCTAGACACACATGTGCTCACAGACAAGCACACACACATACTGGCTCTGCCCCAGCTCATCACCAGGCTTGAGATCAAAAGGAAAGTGATGACTAGGAGCCTACATAGCATGAGAACTATGATCTTGACCTCTAACACCACCAGAAAATGGCTTGTTAGGCTGTGATTCTGCAATCGCTTTAAAACCAGGCTGCTACTACCACACACTGCTCTAGGCTTCCTCATAAACCCACAGACGCATGAAATATTTCAGATTTTCTGCAAAATTATTAAACAAACAAACAAACAAACAAACAAACAAACAAACAAACAGAATACCATCAGAATGCAATGCCAAAAAGAACTTCACTGACCAACTACCACATACATGATCTCGGTTTCTTATGGAAGTCTCCATCTTTTCCAGCAGGTTTCTTTCCTTACAGCCATTAAGATGCTCACACTTAAAGCTGTTACATTGCTCCCTGTGTACGGCTGAGGGAATTTTATGTTGCAATAATGCTTTCCTCTTCTTAAGGTTTTTTTGTTTTGTTTTGTTTTTTAAAGCAGCTTTTTTTAACAATGAGGTTTTGCTACATAGACTCTGAGTTGACACTGAAGGGCATGTAAAAGACAGAAAATTGCATTTAGATATTTGGCCATTGTGTTAATGGGTGAACTAGTCTGAGATGTAGATGTGAATTTTTTTAAAAGGCATTTGATGGCTCTTGAACATTCTCATCTCCTAAGAATTTGAATATATTAAATTGTAGACTTCATGAGATCTGGTCCTTTCCACAGTGCAGGAAGTTCTTAGAATAGGGCAAAACATTTCTTGTCCTATTAAAGGTGGGAAAGGGGAAGAGGAAGGGAAAGGGAAAGGGGGATCAGCAAAAAATTAGTTAAGGGTCACAAAGATTGATTCCATTTTGTAAGCATGAATATACTAAACTTAATTATCCTGATTTGATCACCATATTTTGTACACATGTATTGATATTCAAATCTATATCCTACAAATATATATAATCAATTATGTTTCAATATAAAATAAAGATTATTTTTAAACAAAAAATAAATTTCTTATTCTTAGGTTTGTGGGATTATAGAATTTCAGAGCTGAAAAAGTCTTCAGAACTTCTATAATCTAACATGTCCCCAAATTTGTGGGTCATGAATGCCTTTGAGGATCTAGTGAAACCTATGTAGTACCTGCCCAGAAAAAAATTCAAATCAATATTTGGTAGATACTTACAGGGAGTTCGGATGCTCCTGTGGGTACCTATGAGTTCATGGTCCAGAATAAGAGCTCTGATCTTGTCCACATTCCAGATGAGAATCATTTCTCCTGCCCTGTCCATCTAATTCTCCATTGCCCTGCAGGCTCAGCGGAAGCCTAAAGCACAGCCAGGGGCCAGAAGACGGCAGGATGCAGTTCATCAACTTGCTTCTGGTTTACTTCAAACATTCATAAGTACATAGAGAGAATTTTGCTGAACTTCACTGTATCCATCACCGGCTTCAATAATTGCTACCATTTTTGTCATCTTGTTACATGTATCCTCCCTCCCCCACTTTTTTGGCTGAAGCATTTTAAAACATACCCAAGGCATGCTGCCATTTCATCCGTGAATACTGCAGTGTGCATTACCAAATGATATAAATATTTCATTATCCCCGTCAATAGAAACTGCCAACCCAATTAATTGAAATCTTTCAATCATCTAATTCCAAATTCATATTGAAATTTATTTTGTCTCAAATAATTAATTAATTAATTAATTAATTAATTAATTATATATTACCGTCGGTATGTTCAAATCAGAATCTAAAAACATTTGTATATTTAATTTGCTTGTTATATCTCTTAAGGCTCTTTTATTTAATAGTACCCTCCTGAATTTCCTTTTTGTTGATTTGTTCTAGAAAGAGTATTTTTTTTTTTTTTATTGGAGAATCTCTCACATTCTGGATTTGGCCAATTACTTTCTTTCTGCTTTCATTTAATCTGTTCCTCCATTCTGTCTGTGCCTGAAATCTGGTGAGTAGAGATAGGTGATCTTTATTTTTTGCTCTATTCTGTTTAACATAAAAAAGGAGAAAGAGTCTATGAGAATCCCCTCAATCCATGGAGAGTAGGATCAATGGAAGACATATTTTTATCTTTCAAGCCAAATTCCCTTCATCTCTTCTATAATTTGAGTAATTTCACTGATGCATTTCTCTGCTAAGGAACGGGCCTTTCCCGATATAGGCATTCTCCTTTTCTGCATGTGCTCTTCCTCTGAAGAGCAGGTAGCCTTTACTATAATCTAATCCAAATCTCGCACTGAGATAATATGCATGGAGGCATCTGGCACAATCTCTAACACATGGCACACTCTTAAACGTTAGTTGAAGCCAAATTGAAACAGATATTTTTGACTCAAAATAACTGTACATCAGTTATTCAAATAAAAAAATCAGTTTCTGGATTGAAGTCAACAAAATTCTTTAGAATCCATCATGATATAAATCAAGATATTCTCTGTATTGGCAACAAAATATGATTACCCATTCCTATTCACTGTCACAGACAATGTTAACTTCTAGAGAATTTTGTGCTTATCTGATACCCAAAAGTTGATTTTAAAAAAAAAAAAAAACAACGATATCAAAAATATCTACCCAAAAGGCTGAAGACCCAGAATGCAGCTTAAGATGGCAAAATCAGTATATTAATTTTACATCATATGGTTGCAGGAAAAATGAGTACTCCATGTAATTATCACTAATCTATCATTACATACATTGACCTATTTATTACTCCAATAACTACAAATTCTAAAATACATATTGAACACCAGGCTGTGAGGTATGCAATGCTAAATGCATCTCAGAGTAGATTATGATCTTATCTGGAGAACTAAATAGAATTGACTTTTTTTTGTACTCTCTCAGGTAGAATCAAAATCAGCTGCTCAGAGAAAACTAGGGATTATTATGAATAATATATAGACAAAACCTAATGAACCTGATGTGAGGATTGCATTTGGCAGAACACCAAACATCAGCTGTCAGCACCTCTTAATTTGCAATTAATCAACAACTGCTTTGTAATATCTCTTTCATTGAATTTTCTTGTTTAACTTTTGTGCTTCTCAGGCACATTTCAAAACTCCTTGAAACCAGAGACTAATCTAGGGGAGTCTCTCAAGGAGGATAGTGGTTATCTGATCATTTATTCCTTCATTAGGAAAGTTGTTAAAGTACTATGGTTACAAGCTCAGCTAGTACTAGAGAAAAAGATGAAAAGGCACAGTTCTTGTCCTGAATAGACTTTCTTTTCTGAATCTCTCTTCAACTCATTCCTGGGAGCTGAGGGAAGGTCCCAGAGCTTTATGTGCTGCAAGAACCAGGCAAGAGTATTTAAGATTGACTGTCTCTAGGTAAGACCCCTGTTGCCCCAACAGGAGTGAGAAAGACACTCTAGAACTGTTCCCACTCCTTGCCAGTGGGAAGTGACTGTTGGGTCTCTCACCTGACCAGTGACCACCCAAACTCACCAAAAGCAGAAGCCACTAAAGCCCTGCCTCTAACACCGACAGGTCCTTTTAACCCAAACTGAAAGTCACTTTTATAGGTTCAATCCAATTCAACAAATATTTATTGCAATGGACTGAATGTTTGTGTTGCCCCCAAATTCCTATGTGGAAACCCTAATCCCCTATGTGGTAGTATTTGGAAATGGGACCTTTGGCAGGTGATGGAGCCCTCATGAATGGGATCAGTGCCCTCATAAAAGAGGCCAGAGAGCTCGCTAGCTGTCTTTCTGCATATGAGGACACTGCAAGAAGGCACCTGTGTATAAATCAGGGAGTTTTACCAAGAACCCATCCAAGCTGGCACCCTGACCTCAGACTTTCAACCTCCAGAGCTGTGAGACATAAATGTCTGTAGTTTAAGCCACCCAGTTCATGATATTTTGTTATATTAGCCCAAGCTGAGTAAGACATTTATCATGCAACTGCTATGTGTTGGGCATTTTTCTAGGCACTGCCTGTACAGTGATAAAGAAACTGATACCTTTGTTAAAGAAAACTAAACTCAAGGAGTCTAGTGGGGGGACCAGAATACTACATAACCCGTAATGCACAATTAGCTCTAGCCGATGGTTGTTCTGAGTTGAGAGATGGAAGACCAGTCAAGGGACTTAATATCAGCCGTGCTAGTTGTGGATTCTAAGCAATGGCTAGGTACTCAGCTACTATGGCAAGTGGTTGAGACCATTCATGTCTGTGAATTACTTATAAATCAAAAATTTATGATATATAAATGAATTGCAAGTGTATATAACAAAACAAAAACATACAACATAAAAAGAACTTCCACCCTTGTCTTCCACATCTTCTACAGCAGGACTCATCACCACCATGTATCTTGAGCCCCTTAGGGGCAACTTCTCTATGCTTTTTATCCCTGCTCACAGCAGTCACCAGAAAAAGCCCAGGACATTGGGCTCCCACCAGCCCCTAGACCATCATCCTTACAGGGCTTTGCACATCCTCTTCTATAAGTCCATCTTCTGTTCTCACCAACTCCTGAAACCTTTCCACTGTGTTCTCTTCTACCATTTCTTCATGGAAAGATGAAAAAGAAACTCTCAATTTCAAAGGAGTTTATTAAAGAAAACATCATGAAAAAAGAAATACAGGTAGAAATGTTATGGTCAGAAATTGAGGCCAAGTGTATTTCACATTATGAGAACGAACAGAGTACTGGAAATGTGAATGCACGTGTAAGAATACTATTTGCATTTTACCATCAAATGTGAGCTCTAATGAAAGTTTTCATAATGTTCATGGTTAGTGTATGAAAATTTAATTAACATGTAGATTACTATATTCATATTAGAAAAAGTATCTTTGGATGTAACTGTATATACCAATAAAAATAAGCCTAAAATTGTAGTGATGGACTATTTATGATTTCGTGGGGGTCTGCCTGCATCTGCTGCTTCTGCATCTTCAGATCGCATCTATCCCATCAGCAGTTATACAAAGACAGCCTGCAAACATATATGCCATGCAGGGAGGACACAGCTTATCAAAGTTCCTTCCTTATCAAGTTTCTAAACAAGGTAAGGGTATATAGTCATGTTTAATAAAGGCTGCAAGTCTTAGTTTCCTTACATAGACTGCTCTGATATAAACAGACTATGACTCTAAACTCTTACTTCTTCTAGGCTATTATATTTAGCTTGGGAATCTTGTCCACAATTGAAAGATCAATTGCCTATGTGGCCCCAAATGTCACATTTGACTTCCTTGAGATTTTCATATTATTTAAACTTTAGCTTTAATTTTTATTTTGAACAAGTTCCATGAGCTGTTAACCATGTGGTAATAAATTTTAATCAATCAATCAATCAATCAATCAATCAATCAATCAATCAATCAATGCGACTGTGTTGGTGATTCAAATGGCATAAGGAGGTACCTTATGATACTGTTTGTATTTGACAGCAGTGGTTCCGTGCAGGTTTATTGACATCTAAGAAAGGCAGCTTTAGTGGTGATGATGCAAATTCAAAAAGTAGTCACTCAAACTCTAGACAAGCCAGAGAGAGGTGAAGAGCATAAAGAATTTTGCAATTAGATTGGGCATTATGTTTTCTTTCTGTAAACTGGATTGTCCATGCTTGTACCCTACATGATACCTTGCACATACCCTGTGATGATTATTTATGGAACAAATAAGAATGTTGTAAAGAACAGGAGACATAAAAAACATCTAGACCTAAGTATGTTCTCCTTATACCTCCCTTTCCTATCTCTGATCTTGGTCAAAGAAGCTATTCAGAGAGTAGCACAATATGGAAATCACAGAGAAAAATCTCTACATGAATTATATGAAATCAGTATTTCCATTTAAATGGCTTTACTATTACCTCATCCAGAAAGATAATTATCAAAGCTCAAAAGATATAAACGAGAGTGCAAAAGAATCATTATATTTATAATCGACATCTTCTGGAAGCTAAACCACATTTTTGGTCACCATTTGTAACTTTTGCATGTGAATGGGATAACTATGAAGAGTGCAGACACGACACTTGATTCTCTCCTCCCACTCCCATGCTCTCTGTGGGGCCAAATACCTCCTTGGATAAAACTGTGGGTGGGTCTGATGATGATGATGACAACTCAGGTCATAATTTTAAAAGTCCCCTGGTCACTATTAATCATAAAAGCAAGATTTCAATAACTAAAATATCCAGTCTTTTTTAAGAGTCAAAATTCCAAAATATATATAAGATTTCATCATGTTCTTCTCACATTTAGGAACTGTTTCAGTTGAGAAGCCTCCTGTGGTGAAGAGGAGGTATAGGTGACTTCTATTCAATTTCCCTGCCTGGAAATCCTTTCCCTTCACACCCTGAGCTTGCTTCCCACTTTTTACCACAGGATCAAGGTGGTCAGGATAGGGGTAAGTGTTGGAGATGAGAAAGTCTTCCTCGAGGAGCCATGTCATGGCCCAGCCTCGATGCTCTCTGCTGCAAATGACTGTTGGGAGCTGAATCCTCCCCTTGTGAGATGAATTTCATGGATTTCCCTGAGCCTCCCCGACAGGGAACATCTGACAGCCACTGCCTGAGCATGGCATGTATGCAACACTTCTCTGTCTTTCTTTCCCTAAGATTCACTCCCAAGTCCGGCTTTAGCATCTGACAGTAGCCCTGCAGCCTTCCTTGCTGAGGTTTCCTGCTCTTGGCAGGTCTCTTGAGTCAGCTCCTTTCCCAAATGACCCAGTAAGGCTCCCCTCCACAGAGTCCACTTCTGGTCCGCTTTTTGCCCTGTAGTCCAAAGGGCCACTTTCTCTCCCAGGTCCCTCTGCTGCTCTGGCCCACATCAGCTAGCTTCCTGCCTGGAGGCTGCTGGAGGCTTAAGTCATAGTATAAACTGGTGAAATATTTCTGTGAAAAGAGAGTTGATGCTTGATGAAAACTAGGTCGAATGCTTTGGACAGCCATTATCAAAGATTGTTGAATTATGAGTGAGAAATAAAACAGCAAAAGATGGAAAGGACCATTTTTTTAAAAAGCCAAGAAAGTCTCTGTATTCAAACAGCTTCACAAGTAACTCTAAGTTTCCCTTCTCTTTAAAGAAACCAAAACTGGAAGTGGTAGAGGCTGTATCACGGATGCAGTTGGTACAGGATAGATGTAAAGAAATGCAGTCAGAAGGCCCACGTGCAAAGAAAAGGCACGGCCTCCTAAGCAAAATGTTGGTAAATAAATCAACATTTACATGGTTTATGTTAAAATAAGATGCTTTATGTGTGAATGTACTGCATTTATAGTTTTTTGTTTGAACCGACTTTTTCAATTGACTATCAACCCACCATTTCTGACTTTATAAGAACCAGCACTTCTATTTTGTTATATCATCTCCTTTCCTCAGGTTGTAGAGTTAGAAAAGAAGAAATGAAAACTCTCTCCTCAATTTAGCTTTTCCCATAAAACATCCTCCTATATCTGTTTTCTTGTTCATGCCCCCAAATTCTAACTATATCAGGGGTCTTCAAAAAATTCAAGGAAAATGTGTATTATAAAAAAAGTACGCATGGATTTCGATTTTGATTTTTGCACCAAAATAAACTCATACTAACTTGTTATAACGTGTCTGATAAGGATCTAGTTTAAAGTACCAAGAAGAATAAAACACAGTTTGAAAAGAGTCCCTATTAGAGTAACATGAATTCTATCAGAATTGAAGCAAGAACAAACATCAAATTTATGATGAAGCTTTAGTGGAAGAATGGTGAAATCATTGATACTTTATGAAAAGTTTATAAGGACGATGTCCAAAAGCAATCAGTAGTTTAAAAATAGATAACTCATTTTAAGAAGAAACAAGACAATGTTGAAGATGAAGTCTACAGTGGCAGATCATCTGTATCCATTTGTGAAGAAAGAATTAATCTTCATGCCCTAATTGAAGAACATTAGCAGCAGAAAATATAGCCAGCACCATGGATATCTCAACTGGTTCAGCTTACACAGTTTTTACTTAAATATTACAGTTGAACAAACTTTCTGCTCCATGGGTGCCAAAACATTGTGCCCAGATCAGCTGTAGACAAGAGCAGAGTTTTCAATGGAAATTTTTAACAAGTAGGATCAAGATCCTGAAGCAACTCTTCAAAGAATCCTAACAGGAGATGAAACATGGCTTTACCGGTACCATCCTGAAGACAAAGCACAATCAAAGCATGGCTACCAAGAAGTGAAAGGGGTCCAGTTGAAACAGACTGGTCAAAGAGCAAAGGTCATGGCAACAGTCTTTCTCGGATGCTTACTGCATTTTGCTTGCTGACTTTCTGGAGGGCCAAAGAATGACAACATCTGCTTATTGTGAGAATGACTGGAGAAAGTTAGCCAAAGCTTTATCAGAAAAACACCTTGGAAAGCTTCACCATAGAGTCTATCTCCATCACAACAATGTCTCTTGCTCATTCCTCTTATCAA
Organism: Galeopterus variegatus; assembly: GCF_000696425.1. Classification (NCBI taxonomy): domain Eukaryota; kingdom Metazoa; phylum Chordata; class Mammalia; order Dermoptera; family Cynocephalidae; genus Galeopterus; species Galeopterus variegatus. Next base: position 618,142 of record NW_007726505.1, read on the forward strand.
CCAAGGGCAAATTTGTGAGAGTTTTGATGGGAAACCATTAGGTATCAACCTAACAGTCCTGATTTGGCTTCTTCTGACTTTGTGCTTCCTAATCTTAAAAAGTTTAAACGGCATCCATTTTTCCTTCAGTTAATAGTCTAAAAAAGACTGCATTAATGTGGTTAGAGGCCCAGGACCCCTGGTTCTTTAGGGATGGACTAAATGGCTGGTATCATCACTTACAAAGGTATCTTGAACTTGATGGACCTTATGTTAGAAATAACATATGCATTTTTTATTTTTATTTTTTAAATTCCACTTTCCAAGAACTTTTTGAAGACCCTTCAAATTAGTCTACTCATATCTCTATGTTTATGTTTCAAAATCCCTCAGAAAGTCACTATAGGCTAGTTTCCATGAAAGTAATTAAATACCCCCAAATTATAAAACTCAACAGCTCCTCATAATCGTCTTTCATTTACCTGTTTTCTGGAGTACTGGCTCAGGTACTACCCTTTCTCTAACTATGTTTCTGCACTACCTGGATTGGGTTTTCTTCCTATTTCTCTGATTACTTATTTTTCCTCTTTTAAATGGTGTCTTTCATTGGCCCAAACCAAGATCCTTTGCTTTAGCCTCTTCTCTTCCTCTTGCTCACAACTCCTTGATTTAAGACCATTATTCCCACTCACAGTTCTAGCATGGTGCTGAAGATGTCTATGTGCCCACAGCTCAAACTGGGATGCTGTCCTTGGCCAGTGATGGGGCCTTAATAAAGGTTTGTGGAATAAATGGCTAACTTCCAAATCCACACTGTTAGCCTTGATGCCTCCCCAGTCTGCACATCAGGGGCTATCATTGGGCAGTGGCCACAGAATCAGACTGCTCAGGTTCACACTTTGTCTCTAGTACTAGAAGCTGTGAGGCTTAAGGAAAGTTATTTAAGTAAGACTCGTTTCCTTTATTTATAATACAGAGGGGATAATAAAATACCAAAGATGATAATCAAAAATAAACATTCTATTGCAAACAATATAATGAATGTTGAGGGCTCCACAAAGTACCCAACACATGGCAAGCCCTTCATACAAGATAGCTTTGCTTAACTACTTGCTAGATACCACCTCACTGATGTTGTTCCAACACCTCAAATACACCCAACGTGTAATCCATAGCCTTAAACTCAAACAGTGATTCTTCTACTCTGTGCCCATCTTCAGTAACAAAATTACCCCAGCTTTAGCCTCTGAGACTAGGAATCGATTTCTGAGTCATTTTCTACTTCCTCCCCTACCCTCATACCCAACCGATTGCTGAGCCCTGCCTCCCACCCCCTACCCCACAAATATACAAATTAAATCCTGTCACTGAGGTGTGGCCTTCTTTTTTTCACAGTCACCAACCTGCTTTGGGCCCTCATCCGTTTTCATCTGGACGCCTGCAGTAGGCTCCTAACTGGAATGCTGTCCACGGATTGCCTTGTAGAGTGCTTGCCCATAATATTTCTCCTTTGCCTCTAAATACATCATCCATACAATGGCCAATTATGTTCTGACATAATCAGGTCTGTAAATGGCTCAGAAACTTTCAATGGCTCTTTGCTGCCTGAAGAAGCAAGTCCAGACTTCCAGGCAGAATATGATCTGACCTCAGTCACCTTTCCAATCTCCTCTCAGTGACAGGGCAGGCTTCTCAGGTGCACGAAGGCACCTGTGACTCCCTGTACACAGCACTTGCTCACATTTCCAGTGCCCTGCTGCAGACAGACTTTGCTTGCATTCCTGACCATAAAATCTTACCTGCATTTCCAGGCCTATTACTTTCCTGATGTTCTCCTTAATAAACTTTATTGGAATTAGGCCTTCCTTCTCCTCTTTAAAATGAAATTCCCTCAAAACTGTCTTAAAACATTTATTTTTGTATGTTTAATAATAATTTCGCATATATGTCTCATAATAAACTGTATGCTCATTGAGGATTTTACTTATCTTGATTTTACTTAATGCAGTGGGTTCAGAAAAGGAATGAATAAACATATGAATATATTCTACTATATATAAATCTAATTATGAGTGATGGTATTTTGAAATGTGTTAAAATATGTGGCAGGAAACATACATTTTTCTAAATCACATAAAATGGATCCCAAAAGTTGTTAGCCAACTGTGGCTTATTCATAATCTACTATAAATTTAGTGTAATCTAAATAAACTCGGCTGAAAAAAATCAAGATCAGATTTCAAATGAGTTTGAATTAGGCTCAATTTATGTTGGATTATTCACGCACTCCTGTTACAGGGGCAGAAATCATGTGAAACACGCTAGTGCCTAATGGAGAATTTTTGTGTCCCTCTGTCTCTCCACTATGAACATTAACTGCCTTATGACCCTTCCTGTTTCAGTCCTATCGGGTTTCTGGTAGTTTCTTCCTCTCTGTCTCAACCCATCAGGTATACAGGGTAGTGATGGTCCACCTGGCACTTTTATTTGGCTTTTCCTTTAGATGTATCTCTTTGCCTCCATACACTGCAGTCCTAGGACAAGAGAATGGTGCAAACCCAAATTTCTAGAGAACAAATTACCTCCAGGAAGTTGATATCCTTTTTTTTACTAGGTACTTGGAATCTGCTAGCCTGACATAAGTCTCTGGTGAGAGACTCAACAGCCTGGTGTTTGGGAGTGATCTCCCTTTCATATTCAACGTGGGATAATCTGATTAGAAAGCAATTCTCAGAAGAAAATAAATAAGCAAAGTTTAGATTATTTGCTTAACAAAAGCCATGTAGAAAGAGGTGTCAAAGCCTCATCAAGAGATTCTTGCAGAGGGAAGGTGTAATTAAAATTTGTGTGCAGGGTGCTGTGAATGTCCTTCACCTTACTGGAGTACATGAATATATATAATGTTTCAAATTTCCATTTCTACCCATTCTCTTCGTGCCGCACCGACGCACCCCAAAGTTAGCACGGTGCTACCTGGAGAACTTTTACCTTTCAACATTCACTTCAGACAGCACTAGGAAAACCATCTCCAACCCACCTGGCGCTTTTTTTCACTGTGCATTATTTTACACCTTTATTTGAATATTTATTGCCCATTTATGCGCTATACACCTGACTCTCTCCACCACTAGAAGATTTTGAGTTCCCAGAAGATAGAAAATATTTTTTTTAAATTTTTGATATGTATGTCTCCTACTGGTATTAAAATCCCCAGTACAGAGTGTTCTGTACTTAAATGTTTGTGAAGTAACTGCCTGAAAGAATAAAGGCCTTGATACCATCTAAATGATTAGACTTCACCTTGGAAAATAGCTGCTTATTCTTCCTTCTGACAATCGTTCCAGAACCCCCAAATGGCTGATTTATACTTGGGGAGCAAGTTAGATACCTTTGGAAAATGTGGTCAATTTTCTGCTCTTGACTGACTAATATCCTCAACTAATTATGGTGCTGTGCTCCATCATGATGAGGGAAGGGTCTGTGGAAAAAAGGATCTTGGGATTTTTGAAGCTGCAATGCTGCCCTTTTAAGTATTGCGGGTGCTGCATTTGGTGCTGACAAATGGAATCTGACTTTGCAGTGTGCTTCCCTCTTGGGGGTGGGTGGAGAATGTCATTTGGGGAGCTCTTTCAGTCATGCAGATGGTAGACAAGTATGAACCCAGCAGGTGCTTCAGACCAGAACTTTAAATGTTATTTCATAATATGAATTGGGTGTGTTTTTAGCCAGATTATGCCTATGCAGAGGCAGGAAAGTGCTCTATGCCTGAGATTATCGTTGTGTTTGAGAGATGTCCATAATTACTCCAAACTGTTCTGAGAAAACCCAGAGGGGAGGAAGATCTGATCCTCTCCTGACTTCTCCTTAAGTCAACTGGAATCTGAACGGTGTTTGGTCCTGCATAACCTGGATTGGACTGTTGGAGCCCCGTGTGGTATAAACTAAGGTGAGAATAGCCCAAATGGGAAATACTGCTCTATAATGTGATGGTTTTGTTCAGGCTATAGGATCGAGAGGGTACCTTGTAGAGGTGGTAAGGGATCCCCAACCAGAGAAGTGAATGTCCCACCTCCATTACCCAGAGACAGAAAAGAAGTTGAGCTTTCAAGTGGGGAAGGGATTCCCTCCTCCCTGGGAGGCACAAAGGCAGTGCAACGTGGTCTCCAAAGCATGGCCATGAGGCTCAAGGTGTCTCTCCCCTACTGTGGGGCTGCTGAGAAGCCTGGAATGGGCTCATGGCCAGCAGGAGAGCAGCCAGTTCTGAGAGTAGGCATAAGCCATTTCCTTCACGGGGTTTCCCCATTGTCTTTACAATGCTCAGCTCCAAGTGAGCTGTGCTGTGGAAAACTATGAGGTGCAGGGACCTGTCCCACACCCTGGAGTTGGTGGATGAGTGGCCATAAACAGAGGAAAGACAGCTGTGCCTAGACCACAGCAACAGCAACAGATTCCTGGGGATGTGTCGAATCCAAGCAATGGAGTAGCAAGTCCCACAGCCCTGGACAGGATGTCCCAGGGCAGTGCTCAGAAATACTCAGCAGTAACTCTTAGTGTGGGCTGACCTCTAGCAAATAAGGACAGGTAATTCGTATGCCATGATGCTTCGGACACATATAGAAGTGGAATTTTATTTTGTTACTGAGGAAGGTGACACGCAATTACATTACTTATTATATATCTTTGTCCTGAGGGCCTCAATTTTATTTATGGTTGTTAAGATTTAGAATTACAGTAAGTACATAAAATAATATTCTACTATCTCTAAGGAGTTATTCTAAGGAAATAATTCAGCTACTGAAAACAGCTGGTCTCTTCTCTGGCCCAAAGGATTTTGCTTATAAACATTTCCTTTTCTTATGGACAAAACCAGAAGTTTGTTTTGTAGTAAGGGTTCTATCTCCAACACGTGCATTTGAATACAATGTTTTTTGGGGATGTGGGATCAGACTTTTCTCCTTGCATTTATGCTGATGGTCTACTTGGCAAACAACTGCCATGTTCCTGAGGCTTCAGGTTGAAACAACAGATGTAGGGCTGGAGAGAAAAAGTGTTTTCCTTCTGCTTCTGTCATGATAATGCAGACGAGAAAATTGGTTTTCTTTAATGTAGCCCCAAACACCATATATCAACACATTGTCAAATGAAATAATCTCTTTTATGTTGTACTCTGAAAAAGTTTTAATATTCATGCAGAAATAAAAAATGCTTAGAGTTGGAAAAAAAAAAGAACATAAAAAATTTCCCCAGGATGTAGTACAGTTTCTAAGTTGCCATTAATGCTACAGAACAGGTAATAATATTAATGTCTGAATCAAAGAGAATAACTAGAAATGTAATTAAGTTGGGGTGACTTTAATATGATACTAACATGACTGGCTTTTGACATAGGTAACTTTTTAATATCTTTTGATTTTTTTTAAGACAAAAAACAATCGACTGCTTTAAAATACAAAAGTATAACATGTAGATCAAACAACCAAGTGTTACTAGAAAGAAACACATTTCCAGAAACTCTAAGGTCTAGCATTCTATTGGATTCCCTAAAGCATTGCATTGGTGAACAGATTTGAGTTTAATTGGCTAAAGGGAAAAATTCTCTGTAAATAAAGGCATTTAGGCTTATAAAAGGTGCTTGTAAAACAGATAGAAGATGCCAGAAATTACACACATTTTGGAACTATTAAAAAAACTATTTAAAAAGCCATCCCACAGGATCTTTTATAACATTTGTCTGGTTCAAAACAGCTTTATATTTCCCATTTCTCCCATCTAATGGTAGACTTTTAGTGGGATAAAGGAAGTAAATAGTGGAAAATATAAGAAAAATATGAAAATTAAAGAGTGGATCAGATAAGAGGAGCTTGAAAGCTGGAGAATATTTATAATTATAGAATGGAGACACTGAACACTAGAGAAAAGAAACCACAAAGAGTTTCAAAGTAAAAAAATAAGAAATTAAGAAATAAAATGCAAATAAATAAGAAATGAGTATTCTGTTTAGTTACAAAAAAACTTATAACTCATAGAATCTCTGAGGTAGGAAAAATCTTGAAAGTGAGATTTAGCCTCTTTACCTTTCTTTATGGAAAAATGCATTTACATTTCAGCACAGACACAGCTGTTCCAAACAGACATTACTGGAGAATGCGATCCAAGTTCTCACCTTTTCTAGAGAGGGTTCTCCTTCCCACCAAGGTGGAAATGCTTATTGTAACTTTTAAAAACAGAATCGAACCTTCCCAAGGAAAGAGAAAATTAAAACAAAAAAGCAAAAAAAAAAAAAAAGTCTTGCATTTTATCCTAAGACTTAAATTCTTGCTAACTAAAGTGTGGTCTTTGATCATGGCAATATGGGCATCACCTAAAAGCTTGCCCCAAATGCTCAATTTCAGGCTCCATTCCAAAACTACTCAGTCCAAATTTGCATTTAACAGGATCACCAATTGGTTAATGGACACAAAGAATGAATACGTTTTGTAGTGAAGAATGTGCCAACTATCCTGATTTGATCATCACATACTGCACACAAATACTGATATTCAATTCTGTACTCCACATGTACGATCAATAATGTTTCAATAAAAATAAATAAATAAATAATTCCTAAATACCCTTTCACTCTATTCCCCAAATTTTTACCATGTCAACTTTCTCTATAAATAAATGTATTTTTCTTTTTAAAAAAAGAAGTTTGAAGAGTACTAGTCTAAATAACTGTTATGAGAGATAAATTAAGTTTGTCTAAGTATCATTTCTGACATTTACTTTGTGATTATATTTGTGTAGTTTAATAACCTTAATTTGTACTTTTCTTAATCGTTACTAGGAGTTTGTGAGTGGCATTAATAGTTATGTAAGAAACATAACAAAGCAATGAAAAAGTAACTACACTCACATTTATAACACATTTGAATAGAAATTCTGTCTCTAGCTTTCATCATCATATCTTTTTTTTTTTTTTTTGTCCTTTTTGAGACCGGCCACACCGCGCTCAGCCAGTGAGTGCACCGGCCATCCCTATATAAGATCCGAACCCACGTTGGGAGCGCTGCTGCGCTCCCAGCGCCGCACTCTCCCGAGTGCACCACGGGCTCGGCCCCATCATCATATCTTGAAAGAGGAACATATAGCAGAGTTTCTTTATGACAAAACAGGGAGCTTTGATAATGTGGTACTATGTCCAGGAATTTGAGCTTTATGGTAATAAGGCCGTGCACAGTAAAAGCCCTGTAGCATTTCACATTGTCCTGCTGAGAGCTGATTGGAGTTCTTCTTTAAAGGAATCATTACTCTCAGTATTTCTGTCATGTTTTCTCAGAAAATGCTAAAGGTCATTTCACTTTCTTGAGAAAAAATATCTAACATTTAATGAGTCACAGACATATCATTCTATTTGATTTCTGTCTGTAGTAGGCAAAGATCAAAACCAAAGTTTTAACCTGGAGTGTGTTGGGATATTAGAATAATTGATCCAGAGCCTTGGCTCTTGGGAAGATGAGAGATGGCAGGGAGCCTACACTAATGCCTCGGCTGCAAGAGGCGGAAGCTGAGGCTGGGGAAGGTGAATGACATGACGTACCTAAGGTTAGTCAGTGGGGAGCCAAGATAAAATCCCAGGACCCCTAACTTCAAGGATTTCCCATTTCATTCCACTTTACCCAAATTTGGGGGGTGACAAACCTGTTAAGGGACATTTGGTAGATGGATCATCTAATTTCTAGATAAGTAGTAAAAAACATGAGTCTTGTGCCAAAGAATTATTTTGTCTTTCATTTCTCTCCTGCCTACTAATTTCCCCTTGATATGCCACACACTGAACTTGAGGCTGGAATACTGAGAAGAAAAGACTTCTTAAGAATCCTCCCTGATTTTGAATTCTGGTGTCCCACAGGCGTCTGTCCTTGGTCACCTTTACTCTCATTCTATATCCAAGAATAGTTTTCCTGAGGGTATCTTATGCCACCTGTAGACTGCTAACGCTCAGCTCTTTATTTCAAGATCTAGCCTCTCTTTTAGCTCCAGATTCATATTTCTGACTGCCCTTGGACATTACCAAAGAATTTTTAAAAATCAGCTCAAAGTCATTAAAACATATCTATTTTGTATCCTCATGAATGAGATTTTCTTTCTGAATTCCATTCTCATGTAATGGGGCAATGACACCTTCATCCATTCAGAGACACAGAAGTAGCCTGGATTTATTTCACCTCTCACTCTTTCTCCAACCAGGGCAGCTTCATGGACTCACGACCTGTGCAGTCTCATAGGGTCCCACACAGTGCTTGGTTTACTACTTTACATTTTAAAACTCTTAATGATTTTTTAACAAGGGGTCCTGCATATTCATTTTGAATTGGGCCTTGCAAATTAAATGTCTGGTTCTATCCCCAAATCCTATGAATTCTGCCCTTAGTCCTGATTCTCTATAATCTTTCCCTATACATTGATGCTGGATTTAATTTCCTAAATATAGGCAGTTAACACGTCTATTAAAAATTTATTTAAAAGGCACAAATTCTGCTGTCTATCGATTTCTCAAAGGGTACAGGTAAATCAAGTGTTCAGGCCTTGACTAATGAATTTGCCACTATAAAATCCCATGAATCTTTATTTCCACCTGCAAAAGGCAGCCTGCCCTGGTTATCATGTATCTGTGCCATTATTACAAAGGCTTGAAGTCACTTCCTCCTTTCTACACTTGACACACTGTACTCATTCTTCCAGCTTCAATTCCACTGTCGTGGTGTGTAGCTATCATTGCATCCGTCACCCTTGGCCAACGCTGTTAGCATGTTAAGTGATTACCAGCTGATTCACACAGGGCTCAAGGGGTATGAGGACAGACTCTCTTTCAGTCCAGAATTTCTTCTGGTGGCATCTCCGATGAAGAGAACAAGAGAGACAACATGGGCGTGTAATTACATGGTTCATTAATTACACTGGCTTTGAGCAAAGTCAGCAGGAGGAAAGACAGATGCTTGCCAACCACATGTTCTCTCAGGACTACAGCTTCAAGTTGTTTTCTTATACAAATCCCAAACCTCTCTCGACTTCCTTCCTTCTCTACTCCACCAAACTCTCCCACACACCTTCCCATATCTTCCTGAAGGTGGCACTAACTCACCCACTTCATATAATGGCGGACTTCATTTTTGTGGCTGCTTTTCTTCACAGACCTTTCAGTCTGCATAGGACCCCCCGTTGCCAGGCATCCAGATACATGGGACATCTGCAGACCAGGGTCAGAAGAAGCCCAGCTCCACTGGCTGCATTCCAGCTGTGTGTATGACACACTGCATCCTTCCGTGGGCTGCAGGACTGCCACAGTCCACAAGTAGCTGTGCTTGTTTTGCTTTTCTCTCCAAGAAATCGGGGATCTGAATTCATGATCTCACACCATGCTTGTTTTATAAAGTGTTCCCAACTGATAATAAACAGTCACATCCTATTTCTGAATCCCTCAAGTTCTTTTACATCATAGGATAGGCTGTGAAATGTTTGGGCAATGTGATTGAGAAGGGATTAGCATTTACTTACATTCTCTTGTTCCTAGTCTCACTTACTGTCACTTAATCCCTCTGCATTTCACTTTAAAAATTTTGACTTTCACTATTAAATTAAAAATCACCTCTATTAGATCAAAACAGAAGATGGGCAAAAACATGTAATTGAAGATCCCCAAATACAAGTATGCACTGATGACTTAAATATCATTTCAAATTTAATTTTCTTGTAAATTCTACAGAAGTTTTTTTAAAAAATTTCTTCAAATGTGCCTTAATTTACAAATGTGCCCAACTATAAATTGAACCATTAATTTAAGAGACATTTATTAAGTCCATACTATGTATTGCAAGTGGTCCAGAGACACATAGCTTGATAAACTAATAAAGGAGGAGATATATTAACAGATATATTGTAAGACAATAGAAAGTAGGTACAAGTACCAAATGCACTGAAGGCAAACATGATTTGATTCAGAAATTCAATTTCCATATATCTGGAATAAAGAAGTAATTTAAGAAATGCACTAACATGTACACACACTAGGGGACATTCTTGGGGGGGAGGGGAGAGAGGGAGGAGGGAGGGAGGTGTCGGTGATGGGCCATAATAATCATATACAGTGTATATTGACAAAATAAAAATTTAACAACAACAACAAAAAAAAAAGGGCATTCAGATTGGAAAAGATGAAGTCAAACTGTCCCTGTTTGCAGATGACATGATCCTATATATCAAACAGCCCAAATCATCTACAAAAAAACTCTTGGAAGTGATAAATGAGTTCAGCACAGTAGCAGGATACAAAATCAACACACAAAAATCAGTAGCATTTCTATTCACCAATAGTGAACAAGCAGAAAGAGAAATCAAGAAAGCCTGCCCATTTACAATAGCCACCAAAAAAATAAAATACTTAGGAATTGAGTTAACTAAGGATGTGAAAAACCTCTATAATGAGAACTACAAACCACTTCTGACAGAAATTAGGATACAAGAAGATGGAAAGACATCCCATGCTCCTGGATTGGAAGAATCAATATAAACCACTCCTGAGAGAAATTAGAGAGGATACAAGAAGATGGAAAGACATA
>NW_007726505.1:628865-693294 GCF_000696425.1 Galeopterus variegatus
ACACTGATCAATGGAATAGAATAGAGCACCCTGAAATCAACCCACGCACTTACTGCCATTTGATCTTTGACAAAGGCACCAAGCCTATTCATTGGAGTCGGGACTGCCTCTTCAGCAAAGGGTGCTGGGATAACTGGATATCCATATGCAGGAGATTGAAACTAGACCCATACCTCTCACCATATACTAAAATCAACTCAAAATGGATTAAGGATTAAAAAGAAAAAAAAAAAAAAGAAATGCACTAACATGTACACACACTAGGGTACTTCAAAGAGTTCATGGAAAGATTTGTGCTGTCTTTTAATCCTACTTTTCCATGAACTTTCTGAAGTACCCATATTTATATGTATGCACACACACACACATACACACACATAAAGACTTCAGGTAAAGCCTACTACCTGGCTGTACATGCAAGATAATCCAGCCTCTAAGCAATGTCATAGAAATATGTCTTATTCTGGAAAGAAGTTAGTTATGCTCTTTTCCTGACAGCAGGCTGTATTCACATGATGGAGTTTGAATTATTAATATGGTTAAGAGCATGAATATAATACAAATATTTTTAAAACATTTCCTGTATATATAATTGTACACAACATTTCAAGGGTGATCAGCTGTGAAGCTTATTTTACTGTGTCCTTTAAACTGTCAACAATATAAAAATTTTCTTGTCTTTAAATGTCATAGTTTTACCTCAAAAAGAACTCTGCATGAATGTGCAGTGACAGTTTACGCACAGGAGCTGACATTTTAGGCATCTGCACAGGAAATACAAAAACAAACCTCAAAAGTACACATTTGCTTAGATTCTCAATTTACTTCCTTATAAGATGCAAAACTGCACATGCACACACACACACACACACACACACACCTCAAATATGCAGTGATATTTCTATAAAATATGATCAAATACTATTTGCATTGCAATATTTGGAAGAACGTGTACTAATATTTGTGTCACATAATGAGAAAATGATATGGAATCAATCAAATTTCCTTAAAAGGAGGGCAAACAAACAAACCAAAAACATGCATCCCATTAATTCACACCAACAAATTAATTCCCTAATGAAAGAGAGATGCTTTTCTCTGCTGAAGCATTGTGGTCATCACACTCTGAAAGTGTATTTTCTCAGCATGGAGAATACACAGTGCTTTTCCTTAAATATTAGTCCATTTCCCTCATAATAAAAGTGACACTGGAGGGTTAATGATGTGAAACCTCTGCAGACATAATGAAGCTTCTATCCTCTTCCTGCTGACAAGACTATAGAAATGTAACATGAAAAATTTTACAGAGAGGAACAGAATCTCAGGTGGAAATTCAGTTTATGATGTATTTTAACCAGCAGGGGCTCCTCTTGACTATGTAGCACATAGAAGTGCATTTCATTATTTAACTTATGGTTAGGAGAATTCAAGATGTTATAATCAAGGGGCAAACTAGGTTGAGTTATAGCATAGTCTATATTATAACATATCTTTGAATTTCTTTGTATTTGGTAATCTTTGACTTAAAATCAAATTATAAGTACACAATTACATGGTTTGTACAACACTACAAAGTGTGCCTTTTTATGAACAAAGCACTACATTAGGCTTTAAAATAACACCCATGTTTGAATTTCAGCAGAAGTACACATGGAAAATCTAAATATTCAAAGGTACAATTTTTTGTTAAAAGGCTTTAAAGTAGTTATAGAATCTATAATGAAGTCTTTTAGTACAGCTAATAGAAAACTTGTTAATAGTTCGATTCAGTTCAAAAATATTTACTTTTTAATTACAATAACTGCATTATTATTAAATAAAAGCACAAAAGTAACTGAATTTTCAGAGTCATCACAAATTACTTAATTCTAATTATAAGTAATCACATCTTAAAACAAATTGCAACCACTAAAATCAGGAAGAAGACAAGGATGTCCACTCTCACCACTTCTATTCAACATGGTGAAGAAAGTTCTGATCAAGGCACTTAGGCAAGAAAAAGAAATAAAAGGCATCCAGATAGGAAAGGAAGAACTAAGACTATTTGTTTGCATATGGTATGATCTTACATGTAGAAAATCCTAAGAATCCATTAAACAACTTTTAGAACTGATAATCAAGCTCATTTCAGGACACAAGATCAATATAGAAAAAAGCCATTTGTATTTTTATACACTAAAATCTGAAAATGGAATTAAAAACATAATTTCACTTATAGTAGCATTAAAATATTTAGGAATAGGTATAACAAAATTAGTAAGAAATGTGTACTGTGAAAATGAAAAAAGTTGTTGAAAGAAATTAAAGATCTAAATAAATGTAAAGACACTCCCTGTTCACAGACTGGCAACTTAATATTGTTAAGATGGCAACAGTTGTCAAATTAAGGTACAGATTTAACACAATCTATATCAAAATCTCAAGTCCTTTTCCTTTTTTTTGCAGAAATTGACAAGTGTATGGAAATGCAAGGACACAGAACAGCTAAGCAATCTTAAAACAGACAACTAAATTTGGAGAACTCATATTTCCAATCTCAAAACCTATAGTTGCTAATGTATATGTAGTTACTATCACCTAAAATGAATCTTGCATATGAAATATATATTTCTTGGGCAATTATATCATAATAATTTACTTTCCAATATCAAAAGAAATTTTAGTACTCCAGATTTAAGGAAGTTCTAGTTCCTGAATAAGCAACACTCGGCCACTGTGTTTAAGTTCTACATGAAATAAGTGAAATACACACTGCTAAGCACCAAGCACAAAATATACTCAAACCATGTGATTATCCTCTTATCTCTTAAATTACTGGCTTAATTTGATCTTCCATAATTTTACATCTACTTTACCTATTCTGCTAAGACTTATTAACTAATGTGAGAAGAAATATAAAAAAGTCAAGCTTTAATATCTATACCCACCACACCTTAATCACTTGCATACAAAATCAAGCTATAGTAATTCTCAAAATGTCTAAATTCTTCTCTCTGTGATAGGGTTATACTAATTTAAATGATTATGCTACTCACATAACTTTTAAATAGCTTTAATGAGGTATAATTTACAAATAAAAATTGTACATATTTAAGGTGTACAATTTGATGTTTTCATATACGTATACATTGTGAAATGATAACCACAATCAAACTAATTAACATATCCATCACCTCACATAGCTATCATTTATTTATTTATATTTGTGGTAAAAACACTGAAGATCCTTCCCTTTTGGCAAATTTCAAGTATACAATATGGTATTATTAACTTTAGTCACTATGTTGAATATTAGATCTCCAGACACAAAAAGACAAATACTGCACGATCTCACTTTTATGTGGAATCTAAAATAGTCAAACTTAAAAAAAAATATAAAATAAAATAGTCAAACTCAGGGAAGCGGAGAACAGAATCGTAGTTGACAGGGGCTGAGGGGAGGGGGTGATGGGGTAATGTAGTCAAAGGGTACAAAGTCTCTGTTAAGGTAATGTCATTTCACCCCAAATACATCTACTGGTTCTTTTTTTTTCTCCAATTCACTCTTCCTATCTCCAAACACACACAGAAATTTAAACAAAGTTAGACAAAAAGAGAAAAAATTTAGCCCGATGTGTTATTCCCTAGTAGGTATTATTAAAATCACCATTGCACAGATGAAGAACTGAGGCTCAGGGAGGCTAGGTGGTTAGCCCATTGTCACACGGCCAGCAAACACAGAATTCAAACAGCCTAGTTCTGCAGACACACACTCGATCATCACATTCTTAACAGCAACCATTTACAGCTTCCTTTTACATCAAAACTCTTCAAAAATGCTTCCACTTCTTTGAATACCATCCGCCTACTTTAATTGAAATTTCATACCCATCATTTTGTGGAAGTTGACCTCGCCAAGGTCACCATGTGCTTCCTTGTTGGCACATCCAGTAGTTACTAGTCCTGACTGTTCTTACACACCTTCTACAAGGCATTGGACATGGCTGACAGCCTCCTCCTTGAAGTCCTCTCTTCTTGGCCACTGTGACTTAAAGGATCTTAGGATCTACTTTTCATTCTCTTTTTTGGACTCTTTCTTTCTGGTCAGTTGCTAAATATTAGAGTGTGTCAGGTCTAGACCACTGGATCTTGTCTTCTGCCTCTGCACTTTCTGAAGCAGGATGAGATTCTGTTTAATACTGAATTTTACTTCCTTATTTACTGGTTTATTTTTTATCTGCTCACACTAGTATGTAAGCTCCATGAGTCACCACACACAGGAAATATTTAATGAGTGTTTGCTGGATATGTGGATGGATAAATGGATGGAGGGAAGAGAGTACAATATGGGTGTAAACTTTAATCACTCCTTTCTGGGAAAACTGTGACTTGCCCTGGTCAAAATACCTATTCCTTTGCGCTCTCTTTTTTGACGAGGCTTGGCTCTGGTTTGTCTGTTCTTTGTATCCCCTCACATTCCACATCCTAGGTCAACTGCATCAAGATGATTGACTCCAGGTAGTATTACAGCTCTACCACCATGGAATCCCCAAATTAATCGAGATTAAAGAGATTTACCAGGTCAGCCAGTGATACTTGCTGTGAGTGTGAATTCTCCATGGATGAACTACATCATGCTGGATTTAACTACCTCTCATGGAGCAGGAATGCCAAAAATTATGGGGGTGGAGTGAGTTTTGTGCTAAACCTAAAGTGATTAAATTCATAGTAGCAGGATCCCTTTTACAAGTGTTTCTGAGAAATGTGTAAGTTTAGCATCAGACCTTGATTTCCATCAGAGCAACTCCAAGACCTTATTTCATTTTCTTTGAGTCCTATCTGATGTTCTCTAGTTGGGCCTTGAAATGTGGCTCTCCTAGTTTTGACTGCCTTCATCCAGTTCCAACTTGTCAATTGCCTTGCCTCCTGCTTTCTGCAGTCAGAGAGCCAGCTCTGTTTCCCAGCTGCTTTTGTGGGGAAGCTGTGTTATTTCAACTACCACATGCCAGACCTTAGTGCCCAGCAGTTTGCAATAAATGGACTTAATATAGTTGGGAGCTCTGTTTAGGAAAAATGCTAATGATGATAAAGATTTACATTTTGCAATGGAACAGTGTGATTATATGAACCTAAGGAAGCAAAAGAAAATAAATTACTTTGTGCTCTTTGACTTTTAGCCAACTTAATACAATTTTCATTGTTTTTTTTTTATTTTCTATATTTTTTATTTTGAGTTATAGAAAAGTAGATGGGTGATTTGAATTTTCAAGCTGATGATGTACTTATTACCACGTAGAAATATAATCAACATTCATATCAAAGGAAAATTTGGCACTTCCAAAAAATGATAGTCAAAAGTCTTTTTCCAAATTAAAATGGCCATATGTTATTTACTTTTCAATAGCATCTTCAATTTTACCCTCTCTCCTAGCAATTGCAGTATCCCCCCCCCAAAAAAAAGTTCTATCTTAACATCAAGGCACATGTCAGAGAACTCTTTTTTCTCTGACTTCATTATTCTCAGGCAAATTATTTACTCTATCTTAGCCTCTATTTTGCTATCATCATTTTTTGCAAAGGCATAATAACAGCTCTTACCTTAGAGGGTTATTTAATACCACGCTTAGTGCCTAGTAAATGCTCAATGCATGTTTGGCATCATCGTTCTCATCACCATTACCATTAAACAAACACAAATACATGGTCAACACTTACTTGGGATTTTCTTCGCATTCTCAAAATAGTCTACCACCCATTTTAGAATTCGTGTTATAACACAGTGTCTGGCTGAAACTAGGCATTGTATAAAAGGTGTATTAAATGTTGGTCACGTATTATTACCTTCTGTAGTTCCACTGAGGCAAGGGCCATGTTGCATACTTCTGATGCTGGACATAGTGTCAGGGACAGCAAGCATAATGGATGCTCATTGAATGAAATGTGCATAGCCAATATTAAACATCCATTAGGAAATGATACAGAGAGCTAATGCATTCCATTACAAAGACAAGTGACAATGGGTGCACTCCCAACAAGAATAATTTATAAGCTCTCCTATCTTGCCTTTTGCTGTAACTGATAACATATTTGAAGAACATTACTGTAATCTATACAGTCTTTCCACCCTTTGGGACTAGCTTCACATGACAAACTTAAAGCACAGTGATGAGATCTATCTTAAATCAAGCAGGCACAGTGTATGATTATTGTCTATTAATTCTATTACCAAACAATGTGAAAACTAGAAATATTAAATACTAACTATATAGGTTAGTATTTGGAGAGCCATCTATTTAAAATTGACACATATTTTTAATCTTTATGTGTTGTAACAACAATTTTAAATTTTGCATAACAGACATGATCGAATGTCTATACTGTGTGGTTTAGTGGAAATGGCCCTGAATTAGTGAAATCCTAGGAATCTAGCTATAGCCTTGGCTTTGTAATTTTGCACAAGTCACCTTACATTCAGGCTTCAGTTTTCATCTGAAATCTGTCAGTTCCCTTCTAGCTGTAAAACCCTAAGTTTCTAATAATAGCCCCGTCATCACAATCTGGTGTTTTGTTAATATCATTCTCCCATAGCATTGCCACAGACTACAATCAACTGTATCATCCACGTTAGAATTCAGCATTCTACCCAGACTCTATCTACAGGGAGACAATATCAAATCAGTGCTCACAATGACAGTTCGCTACAGCCAGCCAACTCTTTCTCCATGTGAATGAGGCTCTCTCAGTGCAAACTAAAATTGCATATAGTCCAGAAATATCATGCACTAGAATTTCTCATTCATTCTAGTCACAGTCTACTCATGACAAGATGGCAGATAGGGCTATTGCAGGTATCAGCTTGCATTATTCAGCAGTAATTACACCCTGTTATTCCATATAGACACAGGAATCTTTCTTGGGTGATAAAGGAGCAGACAGAATTTTTTTTTTGATGATTTTCATTTTCTTTTTTACTAAACATTTCTGCATTTCACAAAGTTTTTCAATGCTTCACTTTTATAATCAGAAAAACAATGCCATTTTCATTTTAAAAATATACATATATAAAAGTATATGTTTCACACATTTTTTTCTGTAATTTTTGAACGTAAGAAATATTTAGTTGATATTGTCTCTATAAGCCACGTATGCACATATATTTTTGTATAGAAGCACACATGCATCTTAATTACTTTTAAAATCAAGTTTCTGTAAGAAAATTATGACATTTTCATCATATATTGTCCAATATTTCTGATATCAAAAAGTTATAGTAGAGCTATTTGGTCTGGTTACATGCAGTGGGCTGGCTTCCCCATGTCCTGTGCTATTTAATATGCAGATTTAAAAAAAACAAAACAAAACTCCATAACTGATACTAATTTCACACTTAATCCATGCAGGAAGCTTAATATATAACACAATTATGAAGGATAACATTTGGTTTTCTCCATTGCTTGTTCCAGCTCTAAAGCAAATCATGCTACAATATCTGTAGTAATATGTGAAAGTACAATAGTGTTATTTTCAAATCACACAAGATTATTTTTTAAGATTCTTATGGTTTTTGATTTGGTGTTGTTTCTATGCCTTAAAAAATTCATATTTTTTAACATAGAAACCTAACTGCATACTGTAAACATAAGCACAGAGAGTGAATGTACAGAGGCACAGGTGCATAATCACCAAGTCCCTCAACAATTAATGATCCTAAACTTCGGCACCTAGAACAGGAATCTTCAGTGCCATACAGGTACCTACATTCTATGACTCTATACCAGGATAATCACTATCTTGCAAAGGGGCATGTATTAGCTTGTTACTGATGGTTATAACAGAATACCCGAAACTGGGTGATTTATGAAGAAATGAAACTTATTTCTTACAGTTTCAGAGGCTGGGAATTCCATGGTCACAGAGGTGCATCTGGTGAGGGCCTTCTTCTGGGTGGGTTGTTCTACAGAGTCCCATGGGGACATAGGGTGTCACATGGCGAGAGAAATAGACTGAACAAGAGAGCCAATCTCCTAACTTGCTCTCTTTCTAAAGCCATCAGAACCATGCCCATTACTCCATGAATAGATATTTTAATCACCTCCTAAAGACTTCACGTTTCAAATACCATAATTAAATTTTCTACCCTCTTAACACTGTTACAATCTGGGTCAAGTTGCCAATACGTGAACTTTTGCAGGACACATTTAACCCATAGCAGGACATTTCTCAGGGGTGCACAGGTTCAGAGGTTTAGTGCAGAGTACCACAGGCTGAAGACCACATCTCTCAAGGGAGGAACTCTAGATGAATACAATAGTGACAATTCCAGGTCATCTTCAAGGGGAGTATAATGAGAAGAACTGATTGGTCCATTTATTGGTGTCTGAAAAGATCCGATGCATGGAAGTCTTCCTACATCTGCTCTCACTCCTCTTTTCTCTGGCTGCAATGCCTCCTCCTCACGTATCCAAATCCTGTTCACCCTTCTCTTCCAGGTCCACTCATGCTCCTTCTCAACCAGCCCTCCCTGGACATGGCCAGCATACAGTGAGCTTCCCTGGAAGTATGGGTGGGGACAGACTGCCAGAACCTCACAGTCCCTCTTCATCAGGCACTGTCTGAGCACAGGCCTTCACCCTGGCCCGGGTCCTCATGCTTTATCTATGTTATTGTCATACTGATTCCTCAGCTAATTAATCTGCTGGTTATACAAATTCAGCCACATTTAAAAAGTGATCCTCATAAATCATGAACGGCAGAAATGCTTGTTTGGAAAAAAGTCCCTTAAGGGACAGCTCCTTTTGGAACTGCCTCAGATAAGAGAAGCCAGTGCTACAATCTCTAATCCCCTCACTGCCCTGGTGCGCCCCTCTACCCCCTCTACCTCCACTGTCCCATGTCCCCTCTGCTGACTCCCCCTCCATTTTGGGAACTCAGGACAGTATATGCCCTTTCATCTCTAACAAAACAGAGTCATTCTAATTGTTTCTTTGACCTTATTATACCCTGACTTAGACACAATCACACTAAAGCATTAAATCCAGAAATACTTTTGTTGTAAGCTTCAGAATGAAATGTTTTTGTCCTTTGGCTAATAGAATTTCAAGAATCAGCAAACAGAATTTTTATTGATTGCTCTTCTGTGTCTAGAAGGACCAGTGAAGGGACACGCCTGTCCTCACTGCTTTAATGGGGGCCAAGTGAGGATGCTGACAGTGATGAGGGGAACCCTGTTTTCATAGAGTTTCTTTCCCCAACAAAGCACTCCACAAAAGGATTTTTGTCAATTTGGAGATGGATGCTAGAGGCAAATCGGGGTATAACAGCTTCTGTCTATGCCCTTCAACAAGTTCCTCTCTTTAATAAAGCCCATCTTTTCTTTTTTTCCCCAAAGCACCTACACACTTCAACAAAATTATTGCCCATAACAAAATAAATGTAGTACAAATATTTTCTGGTGGCAATATACATGACAGCCAGCTTGTATCATACATCAAATTATGTACGCAAAATCAATTCATTTTGCAAAATTTATTTTGTTCCTCATCATGTGAAAGAAGCAAACAATAAAAAAGAAAAAAAAGACATAGTGTTGTCTTTTCACTTGAATCCTTTAGGTGCTGTGTTCATTGATCCATAGCTTACTCACAATTCTCAGAATTCTTGGTACAATATTATTTGACACAGGGATTTAAATAGAATATCTAATCAATCTTAACTAATTTGGAAAAGTAGATTGTCTAAGGAAGCTGAAAGTAGTTTCTGTGCTTATTGTAAGATGACCTTTCCCTAGTGACAGTGAACAACGAATCCACAGTACTAGTTTCCTCATAAAAAATACACTAGCGAGAGAGAGCTGTAGGGCTTTTTAGCCATGGCCAAACATCCACACTCCAGTTACGTATCAAAGGAAATTTTTTACACTTGGCCCAACTCACAGAACTTAGAGCACAATGAGCTGCATTTTTAACAGGAAACCGCCTCTCTGGCTTGTCCTCCTCACCAGGAGGGTCTTGTCAACACATGGGATATTTCATAGTTAAATTTATGGGCTGCATGAACTGATGCATTGCGTTTTTATACATACCAGGCAACACTTATCTAGAACTTCCTATATGCCAGTCCTCTCTGAAAATGCCTAAACACTTCATATGTGCTAACACCGAATTCTCACAGCACTCCTGCACGTTACGAGCTATTATCATCCCCACTGTGCACATAGGAAAACTAAGGTGCAAACTTAAAAATAGAATTACCATTTGATCCAGCAATTCTACTCCTAGGTACATACCCAAAAGCACTGAAAGCAGGGACCTAAACAGATACTTGTACCCCAGTGTGCATTATTCACAATAGCCAAAAGGAGGAAGCAACCTAAATGTCCATCAACAGATGAATGAAAAAACAAAATGTGGTATCTATATCAATGAAATATTATTTAACCTTAAAAAAGAATGAAATTCTGATAAATGCTACAACATGGATGAATACTGAGGACATAAAATAAGTTGGACACAGGACAAATACTGTATGATTCTACATACATGAGGTCCCTTGAATAGCCAATTCATAGAGACAGAAGGAAGAGGGGTTGAGAAGAGGACAGGGAGGATGGGGAGTTAGTGTTTAATGGGTGCACAGTTTCTGTTTGGGACGATGAAAAAGTTGTGGAAGTGGATAGTGGTGATGGTTGCACATCACTGTGAATATACTTAATGACACTGAGTCATACACTTAAATATTGTTAAAATGGTAAATTTTGAGTTTTATACATTCTGCCAAAATAAAAAAGAAAAGAAATCTAAGATGCAAAGACATGAACATTGTGCTGCAAATTCTGGAGCCTGCAAATGGCAGCACTTGGCCTGGAACTCGGGCAGTGGTGCCCAAGGTTCTGTTCTTCCCATGAGCCAGCAGGACTCACTTGCAGGCTGCAGCACAACTGCCAACAGTGCTGGGTGCACAACTGGACACAGCCCATCATGCCCAATGGCACCACTCACAGGGGCACACCTGCCAAGTCCTGTCTGGACCCCTACCAGGCCGTCTGCAAGCCCGACCTCAGCTCCTGCCCTCCTTCCTGACTGCTTCAGCATGGGACACAGATTCTGTGACTCCCAGCACTCGCCGTCTCCACAGGCTGGCTGTGCCCCTTCCCTGTATCTCCAAGTCTGAAGCTCACCTTTCCCATCTCTTGAATGTTTTGTTTTGGATGGACAGAGCAAAGGTAGAGGCAGTGGCTGTTACATTGCATCTCTGGGACTTTTTAGTTGTTCCTGTAGTTGTACTTTCTAACCAACGACTCTGTCACTGAATGATTCTTGATTTGAATTGAATGTTTGTCTCCTCCAAAGCTCATGTGGAAAATTGATCCCTAATGTGGCAGTGTTGAAAGGTGGGTCTTTAAGAGGTGATTAGATCATGAGGAGTGTGCCCTCATGAACAGATTAATCCATTAATGGGTTATCATTGGTATGGAGTGGTGGCTTTATAAGGAAAGCACATGAAAACGCTCCTGTCATTTTTACTATGTGATTGCCTGCTGAGAGCTCCTGCCAAGAACAAGGCCCTCACCAGATGTGCCCCCTGGACCTTGGACTTACCAGCCTCCAAAACTGTAAGAAATAAATTTAATTTTTATATAAATTGCCCAGTTTCAGGTATTTCATTATGAAAAATAACACGAAACTCTTCTAAGCTACTATGCCACTATATTTAACATTTAATATAAACCTGCCTTCTAAATTTTACTGTATACTCTTAATAAGAGAGGGTGATCTCATTTATATATCCCGGGCACTTGGAGAGCAGTGGATGCACAGGCGTACTGTAACATCTTTGTAATGAATGTCTTCCTAACAGGTACCCTGGGATGTTGTCAAGACAATGGTAGCAGTTGATGACTTAGATACTATGAGATACACTAAGGGTCGAGAATGTTTTTCTAAACAGATTTCTCCAGAAAAGTAAATAAATTAGAACAATATCATAATAAAACAATATTAATAGAGTCCATTTAAAAACATATGCAGTGTGAGCATACATATAAAGAGAGGCACATTTAAGAGCTCGTAGGGGATTTATCAATCAATGTCGTTTTCACAATTGGTCTCTAAGCCCAGGCATCTCATGTAGGGTTCAGAAAGAATGAACATATTGTTACTCTTGCAATTGTACCTAGTGTCAAATGACAATATCATCCATCAAGGAGGCATCGCAGTGACTTGAAGCCAAGCCCGCACAAGTTGTATGCACAGAGGCTTTCTGGAGCTGTGATTATTCTGAGCCTCAACACCATGCTCTTAAAGAATAATTCACTGGCTTTTCATCTGTATACCCACTTTGGGTTCATCAAGTAAAACACAACCACTCATGAAATGAAGAGCTTTTATTCCCAGTGGCTCATGTAAAAAATGAAATGGAGATTTTTTCAAAAGTCAGAGTAATTGAAATATTTTGAGGGATTGGGACAGCTCTGACTGGAATGAGAAACTAGGTCCCTCAGAAGCCATCAAAAGGGAAAGCAGGCTGGCCCAGTGGCGCACTGGAGAGTGCGCCACTTGGGAGTGCGGCGGCGCTCCTGCCGAGGGTTCGGATCCCATGTGGAGACCGGTTCCCGCTCACTGGCTGAGCACGGTGTGGGCACAACACTGAGGGTTGCGATCCCGTTGCTGGTCCCCAGTATGGGTGCGACACTGAGGGTTGCGATCCCGTTACCGTCAGTAAAAAAGACAAAAAAGGAAAAAAAAAAAAAAAAAGGGAAAGCAGAGTCTGGGGCTGGTGACAGGGACTTCTAAGCAGTGCCACGCTCCTCATGAAACTGTCTCAAATGTCCAGCTCCACACTGATGCCAAACCCCACCAACCCAGCCTGAGCCTGCAATGGGGAAGATGGTCCTGGGGAGTTGGACATGCTAGCCATTCCAAGATGGATATCCAGGCAGAGTATGAGCCAGGAGCCACAGAGAAAGTGAGCCCGACACACCTCTGAACAGAAGACGGCTCTCCAGAGGAGCAGGCCATGAATTCAGTGGGGACAATAGGCTTCCTATTATCATCAGCATTGAAGAGGCCCCAGAAGCTATTGGGATCAAGCAGAGGTGCCTCAGGTTGGCAATTTATTTCACTGGCTTCAAGGGACACACCTGATATCTGATTTTTTGATAGGAGCCTGTGTTGACATGAGTGGGGTGATGAAAATATTTGAAAAGGAAACCCCAGATCACACTGTGCTCATCTGGACAGATGGGTGCTTGCAGTAAATGACAATGAGAGAAACAGGGCACATGGCCATAATTTGCTGTCACTAGCTGTGAGATTGGTGAGGTCTGGTAAAGGAAGGGTTGTTTACCACTGGCCAAAAGGAAACCAAAAGTCAAGGCTTGGACCAAAGGTAGTATTTGAATCCTACTTAACATTAATGTTCTATTAGGTGTAAAACAAACAAACAAACAAAAAACAAATAAATTTTTAAAAAGCAAAGATATGTTTGGGAACGCTAGTAAACAGATTATTTAATTTCAGATAAAGAAATCAAATGCTCTGTAAAGCCAAAGCCTCTTTCAGTGAAGTACATTTTATTCTTAAATATTCAGAAAAGGAGACAAACAAGAAGAAAAAATCTTCTATAGTTCATAAATAAGAAATACACACGATGGTTCTACATAATTTGAGCGCTCTTTGATCTATTTTTAACACTGCTTTGGTGCTCAAGAGAAACTCACAGGGAAAAAATGATTCAAAAAAAGCAATATCCTCCCGGGAGTATAATCAAATAAAGCCTACTTTGGTAGCAGGTTTTGTAGTCTCCTAAATACAAAGCATGCAATGGATTCAGTAGATCTTTAGCATAACTATGAATATGAATGGGGACTTGGAGTTAACCCAAGATTATGTAGATGGCTTAAGCTTTATTCAAGCCAAAATTTCAAATAAATTTAGAAATATTTTCATAAAAAAGAGCTGTAAAGAGATTAATGGTATTTTCAAACAATCTAAAATCGTGGATTTGAAAGATCTTGCTTTGGTTTATTGTCTTAAAAATTACTCAGAACAATATGTACTTAAATATGTAGAACAGAATTATCAAAATCCTCTTGTAATGATAACTCTATCTTTCCTATATTATTTAGAAATAGTAATTTATCTTGAAATTACATACTATGTACAGTAAGATTGCTTTCTTAAGCTCCACTTTTTCTGAGCTTTAGGCAATATTGTACCGTGCAGTAAGCTTAGTTTCAGATACCAAAATGTTTCTATCAAATTAGCAGGCTAGATTCTCTTTGAGCACAGTAGTTCCTTTGGTTTTAACTCCCTAAGTGTCTACCTCAAAGTTTTCTTTATCAATACAGTTGGTCCAACTCTAGCTGGAGAGCAAGAGTGAGTTGTGTATTCCAGACTGGCTCACAATATCTAAACACATAATGAATACACCAATGGAAAGATTCGTTTGGTAAATGTCAACATCCTCAAATGGCTAGAAGTGAGCAGGAGATGACTAATCTTGTCCATTCCTACAACTATCACGTAGTTTAAAAGAATCCAGGTTTAGACCAACTGAGACTCATGTCCAAGTATTCATTATCAGCAGGCACAAAAGATCACAGAGCCTGTGTTTGTGATTTCCCTGCTTTCAGGCCCTGGGATCTCTGCTCTCTCACTTTCTCGGAGAAAAGAGAGATTCAGTCTAAGAGAAATACAGCAGACTGTGGTGGCAAGAACAGCCAATTTCCCATTTCAGGAGACTGAGTCCTTTGGAGGTGGGTGTTGTGGGATCCATAAGGCTTCAGACCTATAGCCCTGAGCACTGCACTCAGAATTCTAGTATGTAAGATTTTCTGAAATCTGACACCTGGTCACACAAGAATGGTGAGGCTTTGACAATACTTCTAACCACATATATGTCTTAACACTACTTTCATCAATGATTATATGTCTCCAGCATCTCTTCTGGCAATTAGCAAACCCAATAGTATGGATTTTGGTACCTAGATTCTGAACTCTTTTTTTGGCAGCTGGCCAGTATGGGGAGCCAAACCTATGACCTTGACTAACTGGCCAGCCCTAGATTCTGGATTCTTGACTGGCATTTTTCAACTGCTAATTTACCAAGCCTAGGGTAAAAGAAAATAATGTTAACTTGCAAGCACACACATACAGCAGTACTCTGTTTACACTGAAGTATCTTTATAGTAAATTACTGTACAGACAATATAACACATGGCTTTCTCTCCTGCAAGCAATGAAAATAACATCCTGCTGACATAACCATCATTAAAGGATTACTCCACTGGTGGGATAGGAAGTGATGGAAAATGTTGGTATCTTGTTAGAATTGATCATTCTGAATTTGCAAAAGGGGTCTAATCCAGTGTGGCTCATATTAGTGTCTCCAAAAGAGCAAGCCTGGAAAAGGAACATGGGATAGTGCCATGGCGACGGTGGGGTACAAAAAGCTGTTACCCCCAAAATATGGTGCTTTACATGCTAGAGCAAAGAAGCAGCCTCAAGGTCTCTCTGATCTCCCCCGCCCTCATCTGTCTCTCAATCCTCTGTCACTCTCCAAAGCACAGGATGAAGTTGGTTCCTTATCTGCCTAATGCCCAGGCCCGCCAAGGAAGAAGACAGTTACCTCTGGTCCTTTCCCTGAGCTTTCAGTAACTTAACTCACATCACAGGAAGGAAGACTGGAAACTGTCAATACACCTGGACTAAATTTCATCACAGATTATTTTTCAGTCCCATAAAATAGTCTTATATTTCAGTCCCATTCAGTATTTTAAACAAAATCATTTACCAGTCAATGTCTGCTTTGCAGGCCAAATAGACTTTGTCCCAGGCCATTGTATGTTCTCCAGGATCATTGCATCCCCCTAAGAATCATTTACCCTGACACCCCCATATCCCCTTTTCCTATGGAGATTGGTATATAAGCTCTGCACCCCAATGGAAAATTGGGGCATTACTCTCTTGTGACTCCTCCATGCTTTGCTTTCTCCCAGCATGTTAAATAATAATATTGATTATGACTTTTCTTCTTATTGATCTAAATTTGTCAGTGATTTTTATGAATGAACCTTTTGGGGTGAAGTTTTCCTTTGGCCCCTACAGCAACATGTCAAGTGTAGACAAAAAAAAAAAAAAAAAAAAAAAAAGAAAGTAAAAGCAAGCAAGAAGGGACTAAATAAGGAAATAAAGGTCAGGGATGAGGGATTGAGGCAGGGCAGGGGACAGATGGCTCCCCAAGGTGAACTCAAAAAGTTAGGGTAAGCCACTGCCATGGGGGATTTTTATCATAAGGTAGTAAATATTAATTATTAACAAAGAGCAACTGAGGAAAGAATCAAGGATGAAATAAAAACCCTCAAAGATAACACTCACACTTTTGATATATGCTTTTTCAGCCTTCTTTTATATGAATATTTTACAGTTGATACACTGCATATAGAAATTTATACTCTGCTGTCTTCACCAAACATTACAATTAATATCACTTAACAGGGATCTGATCATTGATTTGGCCAACTGCAGTGAGTACCGAGATGCACTTCCCAGACTATTCCCCAGCTTCTGGGTGTGCAGCTCCAGACCGCAGTGAGCTATCAGCAGCCCTGGGGAGTGGCTGAGCTCAGGAGATGCCAGGCCCAAGGTCACACCCTTCCTGGGGCAGCCTACATCCTAAACCTGGTTGGCTGTAGGCATAGATAGACCCAGCTCCCTTGCTCTACCTCCAAACAATCCTGACGGGCTTTCCCAGCTCGAGAGCTTCCCTGCGGCTGACTGAGGCCTTGGCTGTGCCTGCACCACAGCCCAGCTTCTCCCTCTGCCAGTCCTGCTCCCTTCCTTCCCCCACTCCTCCCTCCCCTCCTCCAGTGTTGACCTCAAGAGCTCCCCTGTAGCCCCCTTCATGCTACTCTCCATATTGGAGTTAGCTTCCTGGGGAACCCAAATAACATTATTAAAAACATAAGACATTTAATTTCCAACTGCTTATAAGAGAACATTCTTCAAGCCAATTTCAATTTCAAAATGTTACAATAATCAAAAGGATTCTAAAGACCTTTGAACTATGAAGCCAGTTTTTATTGAGGATATACTACTCTAGGTCATCCACTTTGCCAGGGGCTGAAAATGTGAGTAGAACAGGTATAGTCTTTAACCTGTAGATTCTATGGAGATTTCTTGGCTCTGTGTGTGTGTGTGTGTGTGTGTGTTGTGGGTGTTGTGTGTTGTGTATGTGTGTGGTATGCAGTGAGCAATCTACCGAGACCAGAACACTATAAAACATGGTATGCAACTGGTGAATTTAAAAGAAAGAAAGAAAACCACGGTGTATAGTAATATTTTGTTCTACCATTTCAAATTATTTCTGTAGGCTTAAAATAGAAAAAAAAAAATCAAGAAGGGGCTGGGAGAAAATGGACATCTGTTAGCTCAGGAAATAAACTTTAATCAATATTTCATAGAATAAATTTTTACATCATCAAGGAGGAATCAGATGCTGTAGCAAGAGACTTCCCACAGCCACCAAAGAAGGTTTGCTTGTTGTTTCTCCACTGACAGGGAAAAAAAGGAAGAAGGGGGGAGATGAAAGAGTTTGAAGTAGTCACTTTGCATAAAAGAAGTGTGCAATTCAGAGGAGAAAGGGAAATTATGTTAGCAATTAACGCCTCTTTATGAAATAATAAAGCAATTAGTGGAAACTTTCACACCAGCCACTAGTGTTCCCAGGAACCGGCAGCCCCAGGGGGCTGAGAAGGGGAAAGGTGGAAATGCAGCTTCACAAAGACACTCACTCTGGGCTAAGAGGAGTCAAGAGGACTAGCATTCACGTGCACAAAAGGTCAGTGTCTTTTCACAATTACTAAATTTACATTATTTCTAGCATCAAATGGAAGACTTCCAATGAAAATACATAAGCATGTTTGCCAGGAAAAACATAATGGTCTGTGCTTATATTTCCGAGTCATCAGTGAACGGCCCTCAACAGCCTTATGACATAAATCATACTCAGGAATTGTCACTGAAGTCCTAAGGAGACTTGACCTCATCAATCCTGCCACCTGGATGAGACTTGGTAGCTCACAGCTGCCCAAGGAGAAAACGTCTTCCCAGCAGACTCTATTGGGACTCATGAGCAAAAGTCACCTGGACTTCAGGCAGCGAGCACCCTTTATCCTTGACCATGACACAGAGGCCCAGCTGGAGTCAGCAGGTAGTGGGTAATACAGCCCCAACTAAGCCCAACATACAACACAACTCCTGTTTTCCATGGTGACCCACGAAGCTTCCTTACACTGGCAGAGCCCTTCATGTTGGCACCAGTGTTTACTATGAGCGGATCACTCAGGGCAGCTTTTCTCAAATCCTGATGTGTATTCAAATGACCTTAAGGTCTTGCTAAAATGCAGATTCTGACCCAGGAGTTTTGTGGCAGCTGTGAGATTCTGCATGTCTAATGAGCTCTCAGGTGATGCCAATATTCCGGGGCCTGGGACCTCTAGACTGTAGAGGGTGGGGAAGCTCACACATCATTCCGGAGAGCATCCTGCATTCGCACTGCTTGCCAGAATAAACGCATTCACTGCACGCTGGTGTCTGCACAGCGGTGAGTTTTATAGCATCATCTCATGCGAACAGTTCACCCACTTATCCCCTCTCCCAAACAAAAAATAATCACCTTCAGTCCTTATCTTCTCAAATGGCAGGAATATGAAAATAGACTTTCCCCCCTTCGCTTTCATATTGTTTATATTTTGTAAATTATTTCACCTTCCTTAGTTAATTTGCTGAGTAGGAACATCTTGTGGAAAAATTAAAAACCCCAAGGTGGTTGTAATTAACTGCTGATTCCCAAGGGTTTCCCCAGTTTGTTGTAGGCTCTAAAGTCCCATTTGGGGGGAAACCCAGGGAAGAGTGTAGTTCTTCGGGGCAGAAGACAGAAATCCTGGGGATGATTCTCTGCTGAGGGATCTGGCAACATCCACCTAAAATCTGAACCTCAATTTCCTTGTTTGAAAGTGAGAATGTTGCCTCCCTTTTTAGAAAGCTGTCATCCAAATAAATGAACTGAAGATAGGCAGCTGTCTGTGAGCTAAACATTCTAAGAAGAGCATAAGGTAGCTTTTCCTCAAAGACTTTTTTGACAACCCATTTTCTCTGCTCTAACTTTTGTTCTTCAGTGAACTTGGATGAGGATTAAACACTTTTTTAAAATAAGATATCTTATGGAACATTCATTCATCTGCGCTAATATAAAATGCAAAAGGAATTCTAATGAAATGATTCACTTTCTCATTCTACTCAAATATACTCCTTGTAATTCTTATCAAAGAAACAGCCTGCAATATGGTGTAAATATGCTTCAAAATACCCTCCCAAAGTGTATACCCCTCTCGTGTGTATATTAGCAATATGGTGTATTTTCTTCTCAAGTTTATTTCCTATACGCAATTTTTTCATATAGATAGTATCAAGCTGAGTGTGAAATTTCTTGCCTTCTTTCTTTACTCCCTGTTATAACAAGAGCAGTTTTTGCAAGTGTAATCTTGTTAAGAGGCAGTTTTTTCCTCCTTGTTTATTCCTTGAGTATTTATAGACTGAAAGAAAACTAAAAGCATTACTGCATCTGTAATTGCATAGAATATTATTTAAAAAATGGTATTTCCATGCTTGACATATCTCAGAAAAGTGAGAATTGGTGAAATATGGAAAACGTGCTGTGGGAAAATTATATACTTTGTAAATATATAAAATGGTTGACTTACAAAGATAACTTTTTCTCCTGGTGTTACAAGCATGAAGTCTGGACCTACATTACCAGGATTAAATCCCAGATCTGCCGCTTACTATTAATCAGGTGACTTAGAAAAGCATCGTGAACTCTCTGATCTTCCATTTCCTCATCTGTAAAATAGAGCTAAAACCAGAGCTTCCCCCACAGGCTTGCTGTGGAACTAAACACAATTCTATACATCAAGTTTAGAATAGTACTCAATAAATATTAGTTCTTATTATCTTAAGATGCATTTAAAAGGTCAGAGCAGTCATTCTCAAGTGTGGTTCCCAGACCCCCAGTGTTAGCATTACCAGAAAACTTGGAAATGCAAACTCTTGAGCCCCAAGCAAGACCAACTGAATCAGAAATTGGAGAGGTAGGGAGCAGGGCAGCAATCAGCCTTTAATAATCCCTCCAGGTCATTCTGATGTACTCTCAAGTTTGCAAACCACTGGGAAAAAGCACAATATATCATTGATTATTTTTATAGATATAACACTGGGAAACCATTGGAAATTTGTTTCATGTATTACACTTGATCTTAGCCAAAAGGCTGAGAAGCAATTGTTCTATGTATTAATTAATCTGATTACTTTGAGAAAAGCTGGTTACTACTTAGAGATGACCCAGGAATCTTTAATATTGGTTCATGATCTTTATGATACTTAGGCATTCTAAAACAAAATTCTTCCTCTGATTATTCAATTAAATATCTGAACAATAATGTCAAAATTATCCTTTTCATACAATATAACTCCACACAAAATTAAGAGCAGAAATGAGCATTAAAAACATTATGGGCTTGAAAAGAATTTATGCACATTGTACAACTCATAGTTTTGAAAATCCATTCCTTCTCAGATATTACATGATACTTTTGAGTTGGGCAATAGTATCCTACAGATACAGAGTAAATAGTTATCTTAAAATTTTTATTTCCTTTCTATTCTGTTTTGACATGAAAAAGGAAAGCAGGGACAAAAAATAATAAAGATACCCACACTCAGGCTGGGGAGTGGATACGCTTGCTAGATGGGACTCAGACGCAGGGTACTCTTTCTCAGAGCAAGAAGGGTGGACATATATACTTACTGCATGGTACTAGCTTTAGTACATAGGATTATGAAAAGCATATCTTAACACCCTATATAAAAACAAAATACATATTCACAAACTATTTTATAAATGTTTCTTCATTATATTCTCCTGGAAAATAATACAGAGTGTGGGATCATAAGTGCTACTATTGAGTTCATTAATCACCAATTTAAGATTCCCTGTATTCACCCATAATGTTTCTAGAATATTCCAAAGTAACTCAAGAGCCTGTCTACTATTTGGTGGGTTCACCATGGACTCAATCTGAAGAAACTCTTCCTGCATGAGTGCCATTTTAGAGCTGGTTATCCATTATCCTACTGCTCTATTCCACATAGCAAAATAGCAGCGGGTCCAGAAACTAATTCCTTCCTTAGAACTGGCCAGCTGACCACAGCTTCACATTCCACAGGAATTAGATTCTATTTTTATTAGAATAGTTTAGAGGTCAGGATTTTCATCTCACAGAAGAGTGGGGGAAAGGAAGAAAAATGCATGGATCTTTGCAGGACACTCAGCAAAGCATATAAACCTATGCCTGCTGCTTAATAATTTTCCCTCAACAAGCAATGCCCATCAACAGGAAGCATAACTGTAACCTGTACTCGTATCAACACTTAGTAACCTAATGGTTTGTTCATGTAACTCATGACCACTATCCTCAAAAGTATCCTTAGCATATCAGAGTAAGGAATGCTGAATAAAAAGGGCAAAAAGAGATTTCATGTAATATGTAGTATTTTTTTCTGATCTTAATTTCAAAGATTAATTGTTACCATTATTGCTGCTGCTTCTGTCTATTTTCATAGCACATTCTAGATGCCCAGAAACTCAGTAACATGGGTTTATTTATTCTATATATTCCATCATTACTCAGTGACATTCTACTTGAGATATAGATTCTGAATGATGAGAGATGTAAGTAATCTATTTCTTGGTGTCTTGTCAGTTATTTTGTCTTGTTAGTGATTTGAAGAGCTCTTTCCTAATCAGACTGGCTGGGAACCAGGTCGATGCATCCTGCTTTGTAGAGCTCTCCAACAATTCACAGGATGTTATTTCTAATGACAAAGTTCTCATAAACAATCCTCAATAGTTTCTAGTAGACTAATAAGATTTTTCCCTTGGCTGTCTAAATGAGGAGTTAAATGGAATCAACAAAAGCCATACATAAGTCTTATAAAAGTGATGTGTAGTAAATACACTCAATATTTAAAAATCTCTAAGTTACTGCTAGTAAGATCAGTTAAAATTATTGCTATTAATATTAATCGTTGCTCTCCAGATGCATGGTGTACACCTCAGGTCAATTCAGCCCACAAGTGTACAATGCCCATTGCTGTCCTACGTTCAGATTGTGGGGGGATTCAAAGATGAAAATGTCAGGGTCGCAGGTACTCCCCAAGGCAGATGTGAGATGTGAGATTCTCAAAACATTACATAACTGTGAAGTGTTTTTTGATTTGGAAGTTACCCAGACTGACTCTAGAGCATCCACATTTGAATTCTTACCCCTTCCTGGTGAGTGATGCCTTGGGAAAGAGCTCGCCCGAGGGCCAGCTTATGGGTCCAGTTTTGTTTTTCCCACAACTCCCTGAAGCTGTGGAGCTCTCAGCCCTAATTAAGCATGGTCTCCACCTATTTTCCGATCTCCTATTTGTAGACTCAGAGTCTTAGCCCTTTGGCAGGGATACTGGGAACTAGATTGCAACATTCTAAGCTGATGGTCTGATCTGAAGCCCAGTGTGCACAGGCAGTGGATGTCCTCAGTTCAAGAGAGAGGCTGTGTTAGAGTAAGGAGCAGAGGCCCTGTCCCTGGCTGCATGTCAGACTGATGGAGGGCACTCGCAGAACTACAGGTCTCTAGGTTCCACTCAGACAATGGAATCAGACTCCCTGAGTCTGGGGACAGGATGGAGTGTTTTTAAAACCTCCCTGGGGGTTCTAATAGCACAGCCAGGGTGGGGAACCATTGATGTTAAACACTCTTGGACCACACCTAAATATTACTTTTAGCAGTTTAGTACCAGTTGCTGGGATAAAGGTAAATGACCACAAAGAAAAGTCACTCAGAGTAAAAGCTCTTTTCCAAGTTCGTCACAATTGCAATTAGGAAAGTGTCACCATTTTGTTTTGTTTTGTTTACTCATACCATGGCCACCACCATAAAAGGACATGAAAGGATAGAATATATTTCCTAAATTAAACTGAATTAGTGATGAGAGTTTAGAAATTATGGAAAGGAATAATTAAGCTCCTTGTCTTTGAGAATCACAAATACACTTGAACTTGCATTTTTCTATAAAGGGCTCTAGGTAAAGGATGAAAAATAGTTTTCTTATCTTTGCTAGGGGAACATTTGGCTATGACACTAAATGGATTCTATTATTCACCCACAATAAACTTCTCTCAGGGCATATAAATCTAAATTCTCATCAGGTCCCAGTAGTCTAAGTTCTATATGAGACCAGTCTCCACATCCTCATGAGCCATATTTGTCAACCTATTTTTCATTATCAGCCCCAAAGGAGCTTTTTCAGACTTTTGTCCCCAATTGCTTTTCCCAGCCCATGCAGTTTTACCACCATAGAGATATACTGTGTATCTGTTTGTGTACTGTGCCTTTTGGAGGATCACAAACCACTACACTAAGAATTTTTGCCCTCCGCAATAAAAAACTATTTTTGTCCACTCTGTTGAGAATGCTTGCTGTAACCAGATGGCTCCATCACCCAAGATCATGAGTTGTGGGATTTACTTCAGACGTAACCCAAGAGTACACCCTCAAAGCTCAGATTCAGTGAATACAATCAGTAGTGAATTGTGTCACATTGTAACCCCTAACCTTGTATCATGCTGCAAAGAATCGCTGCCTGTTTTTACAAAATAACCTTCTTTTGAGGGAAGGTAAATATATGGGTAATTGTAAAATAAGGAATAATTCTCTTTACTCATGATTTCAAATGACTTTTTAACTAATCATTCCAGATTTTTCTGCTCATTTTCTGAGTAAACTATCAGAATGAGAATTCTGAGTATTGACTTTGGATAGGTTTTAAGATAAATGATTTAATGGCCACAGCTGCCAACATAAGTTGGTGATATATAGCAGACAGTAAATGCAAAATGTTTTATTACTAACTATAATAACTATCATTTACATAGTGTTTTGCCACTTAAATATGTTCACATACATTCTTCCTAAAATAATGGAAAGGTGGTAAAATGATGTATGTATTTAATAATAAACTTAGGAAGGCATATAATACAGTTAAATTATTGTAATTGAGCTTTTGAAAGAAATTAAAAGGTCACTATACATCTCTTAATTCAAACAATTTCTCAATAAACTTAAGACAGTGGTTTCCATTATTACTCGTAAATTATCTATCAGTCAAAACTCCACGCCACTTCTTAACCATCACAAAGCCTTGAGCATCACTCTACCTCCACTTTATGTGGGTCCCACAACAGGAAAAGGAGGCTCAACTTTTCTCTGGGGGTGGGGAGATGGGGGCTCTCCGTGCTCCTCATTTCTGAATTCTGGTGCTCTCATTTACTGCATTTTCACACCAAAATTGCAGAATAAGTAAGATATGTAACGGCACTGGATTGTCTGGCATTGGATAAACGTGTGTTCCTCTCTAATTATGCTCTAGGGACAACGAACAGGTATCACAGGTAAGCGGAATCAACTTTTGTCCACGAGGCTGCTCAATCAACCACAGCAAAAATCATTTCATTCTTTTCAGGTCTAGTTTAGGATATTATTCAGGGACAGCCAAATGGACAGTGTCCTCTCATCGTTTTCGATGTAGATTAAGTCTGCAAACATTCCAGGCTCTGCAAGGATTCTTAGTCCTTTTGTGTTGCTATAACAGAATACTGGAAAACTGAGTAATTTACAAAGAAAAGAGTTCATACGGCTCATGATTCTGGAGTAACTGCATCTGGGGAGGGCTTCAGGCTGCTTCCATTTATGGCGGAAAATGAAAGGGAAGTCAGCGTATGCAAAAGATCACATGGCCAGAGACAAAGCAAGGGGTGGGGGAGATTCTAGGCTCTTTATAACAACCAGCAGTAGTGGGAACAAGTGAGAGAGAACTCACTCACTCCTGAGGGAGGGCTGTGATCTCTTCTTGAAGGCTCTGCTCCCATGACCCAAATACCTCCCACTATACACTTCCCAACGCTGCCACATTGGAAATCGAATTTCAACATGAGTTTTGCTGGAGACAATGTTCAAACCATAACAGCTTCTCTGCATTGAAATATAACAGGAATTGATCAGAAAGTTTATGGTAGTGTGCTTTCTACTTGAGGTAAGTGTTGTCCACATACACAGGCATTCCTTGATGTAAGGGAGACTCAGCAATGTACTGGGGTTTAGGGAAGAAGACATTTCTTCTAATTAATACTTACAAATGAAAAAGCCAGTCCTATATTGCTTGTATAAGATATGTTTGTTAAAAACTAGATAGTTTGAGGGTTTCCTGTTGTCTTGTCTGGTTTGGTTTTGTTGCATTTTAACCATTCATTGATAAAATGACAGATGATGTCAACAACTTCTGTTTAAAGCCATAAGTATGGGGCTGACCCTGTGGCTCACTCGGGAGAGTGCAGCGCTGGGAGCACCGAGGCCGCGGGTTCGGATTCTGTATAGGGATGGCTGGTGCGCTTGCTGGCTGAGTGTGGTGCGGACAACACCAAGCCGGGGTTTGCGATCCCCTTACCAGTCACAAAAAAAAACAAAAACCCAAAAATAAAAATATAAAGCCATAAGTATGTTCTGGAGCAGTCGAAACAATGACGATGTGTATCTACATGCATCCTTTAATAGCTCAATCTAAACATAAACAAGAGTCATAGGCAGTTCCAAAAAGGAGTCCTTATTTCTGTGTGTTTAACATTATGTTTATATCATGTACGATGCTCTCCCAATGCAGAGCAATAATTTAGTTCCAAGTGGTCCTAAGTCAGGACTTCCTCATACTTGGCAAAAGAAAAGACACATCTTTCTTGGAAGGTCATACCTTAAACTCAGACCTCAAATAATTTCCAAGGAACATGAAGCCATAATCAGAAATCTCACACACATGAGAAAATAAGTCTCTATGGACAGACTTTCATCAGAAACAATAAGTAGAGGAATAAAGTTAAAGAAGATTAAAGATTGTGGAATTATTAGATTCAGAAAAAAATATGAAAAAATCATATTTGATATGTTTAAAAATATAAAGGGGACTTTGAAATTAAAATGAAGAAGAGATTATCCAATGATCCAAAGCAGATCTGAATAAGTACAAATTAAACCTCTAGAAATAAAAAATAGAATTTACAGGGCCGAGCCCGTGGCGCATTCAGGAGAGTGCGGCGCTCCTCCCGCTGCGGGTTCGGATCCTATATAGGGATGACTGGTGCGCTCACAGCACTCACTGGCTGAGCGTGGTGCGGCTGGTCTCAAAAAGGACAAAAAAAAAAAATAGAATTTACACTGTCATGTTAGAAACAGCTTAATAGAACACTGATATGCCATTGACAGGATTAGAAAATGGTACAACCACACTGGGAAATAATTTGGCAGTTTCTTAAAAGGTTAAGTAAACACCCACTATATGACTTAGCCATGTCACATTTGGGTATTTGCCCAAGTGAAAATAAAGATTATATCATACAAAGATCTGTATACAAGACTTGTTCACAGCAACTTCATTTGTAAATAGCAGAAATTACAAACAATCCAAATGTCCATCCACAGGTGAATGAATTCACAAAATGTGGTATATCCATACAATGGAATTCTACTCAGCAACAAAAAAGAATAAACCATTAATATATATGCGACAAGTAAAATTGAACAGTTCTTTTTGATAAAACACTTAGCAAATTAGGTATTAAAAGGAATGATCTGGACTAGGTAAAACAGCCTGTAAAAAAGCTGCATTAAACATAGAGTGAGTGACTCAGCAATTCCACTCACAGCTATGTACCCAATAGAAATGCAAATATATGTCCACACAAA
This sequence comes from Galeopterus variegatus, assembly GCF_000696425.1. NCBI lineage: Eukaryota > Metazoa > Chordata > Mammalia > Dermoptera > Cynocephalidae > Galeopterus > Galeopterus variegatus. The sequence goes on from NW_007726505.1 coordinate 655,738, forward strand.
AACTTATACATGAAAGTTTATAGTAGCGTTATTCAGAATACCCCCAAAATGGAAACAACCCAAATGTCCAACAATTGATTAATGGATAAACAAAGAGTGGTATATCCACACAATGAAATATTATTTGGCAGTAAAAATAAATGAAGTATTTACATTTGGATCAACATTGATGAACCTTGAAAACATTATGCTAAGTGAAAGGAGCCAATAATGAAAGAACACATATTGCATGATTCCAATTATATGAAATGTTCAGAACAGGCATATAGAGACAGAAAGGCCTAGAAAAGGTATGGGTTTTCTTTTGTGGAGTGATAAAATGTTCTAAAATTGATTATGGGAATAGATGCAAGACTCTGTGAATATGCCAAAAATCATTAAATTTTACACTTTCTATGGACGAATTGCATGACATATAAGTTATATTTCAATAAAGCCTGTTATTAAAAAAAATCCTGTAGCAGTTCTTTTAATGATCAAGATTAAAGGAATTCCATTAAATAAAAAGTTTCCTATTCTCCCTCATTTCTCACTGAACAAAAAGACAAAACAAAAATTATAAGATTTCACAAGAAAACATAATACAGCAATTTTCACAGATTGCTCACATTAAAAACCCTATAGGAATCTCCAAACAAATTACTAGAAGGAATTAGAGAGTTTAGCAAGTTTGCTTGGGATTAGATCAATATATAAAAATCAATTGCATTTCTATATAAAAAAGAAACTCTTAGAACAAACATCTTATTAAGAAAGATAACATTTCCAAGAGAATCAAAGAGTGTAAAGAGCTCAGAATGAATGAAACAAATAGCACAAAGCCTTTAAGAAGAAATGCCCAAATTTCATTGAAAGACGTTTAAAAAGAACCAAATAGATGGACATCAAGTCCATGAATAGAAAGGGTCAAAATCACAAAGCTGTAATTCTCCCCCAATTTCCCAGAAGTAGACCACGTGAAAATTTGACACACGACAGAGATGGCATTGCAGGTTATCAGACAAATGACAGTTTACTCAATAGCAGGTATTGGGACAATCGGTTAGTTACATGAATGAAAGAAAATTGAATCTATACATCCTGACATGCCAAAAAATAAAATAAAATAAAATGAATTACAAAACAAAAATTATGAATGGATTAAAGACTTTAATGTAAAAATATATAGCTATACAATTAATAGAAGAAAACATAAAAATTATTTTAATGTTGTATTAATTCTTAAAATTGTCTAGAGGCTTCTTAAATGAGATTCCAAAAAGCATGAATCATAAAGAAAACAAACTGGTCAACCTAACAGCATTAAAATTAAGCACTTCTGTTCATCAAAAACACCATAATAAAGTTAAAAAAAAAGCCACAAAATGGGAGAATATGGTTGTAACACACACAACTAATAGAGGATTAATATCCAAGTATATTGAGATTTAAAATAAGTAAGAAAAAGGCAAACCATCAACAAAAAAATGTTCAAAAGGCATGAATAGGCATTTAATAGAAAAATAAACACGAATATCTAATAAATATATAAAAAGTTCTACTAGTGCAGAAATCAGGGAAATGCAAACTTCAAACCCACCAGATTTGCAACATCAGCAACAATGTTTTCCATAATTTGGAAAACATTAAGTTTTCCTGAGTACATGGAGCAATGGATTGCACATTGCTGGTAAGAGTGTATATTTGTACAACTACTTTGAAAGTTCTTTAGCACGACCAAGGGAAGTGAAAGATGTCCCAATCCTACAACCCAGCCTTTGTTCTTCCGTGAACACCCTAAGGAACTTGCACACCCACAGGAGGAGTCTAGCATGATGATGTTGCTAGCTCTGAGTTTACAGAAGCAAAACCTGCAAACTGTGCAAATGTTCTCAGGAAAAAGGATAAATGCTCTTTGGCACATTCACAACAGAGTAGGAGGCATCAGTGAAAAAAATTTCATAAACGACCAGCACCCATGCCAATATGGATAAATACGAAAGATGTAGAGTTCAGTAAAAAAAAAGCAAGTTACACAGTTATAATACTCATGTGAAATTCAAAAACAAGCAAACCAAATAACATTTTGCATATTAGGATGTGTACATGTGGGAAAATGTAAAGAACTTAAGGGAACAAAGAAACACACAATTCAGAAATGTGTTTATCTCTGAAATAGAGAGAGAGAGATAATGAAGAAGGGGCAGAAAGGAGTCTCCAACAATTGGTTAAATTCTACTTCATCAGTAAAGTTGTGGCATTTTAAAAAACCATGAATATACAAATACTGCATATTATCAATTGTATATTTCATATACCTCATTATATTATGTATGCCACTATCTTAAAATATAATATTTGTGGCCAAATTATATTTGCATAGCATAATCACAAATAAATTCTCATCACTTTATAAGTAAAGGCCTATTAATAAATGATAACATTTTAAAAATAGTCTATCATTTAGTCCACTATAATAGAATACTTTTATTTGGAAGTACCTTATGATTATGTCCAATTAGCATCTCACAGACTTATTTGGTTTTGTACTTTTCTGACTTAAAATAACACAATTCTCCCTGGGAATAATGAGGCAAGTTAAATCTTCTGTGACAAATGGCAAATCCTCTGACAGAATCACCACTAGTGCCTTTATATTTTATTTCCGAAAATTCCTTTATTTTGAAGTTTTCAATATTTCTTTAAACCTTTCAAACATTCTATAGAGCTTTATTTCTTCATTAGTTTATTATTTCTTTGTTCTGACTCCAAGAATTGCATACAAAACTAGGTTCTGATTAAATTTTCTCCCTCTGGAATGCTACCTCATTAGCCAAACATAATAACTGTTTGAAATGGTCAGGTTTAAGCTTAAAATACACCTCTGTATCTCCACCTCAAAGGATAATTTAACAAGAACCAAGCTAATTTAATTCCCTCCCTTGAATTTTGATCTTGCACTTGCTGTTTTATCTTAGTATTAAGTGTTCTACCATCTCTTGAAGGTTAGCTTAATATACATTTTGTTATAGATACTTAGGAGAGCAGTTTTAACCAGTGCAAGATCTCGTTGTCATCCTTGCTAAGTAACATCCTTAAGGTAGCATTAAGACTGTAAGTTGCCTGAAGGCAGGCAATTTGCTTTTCTTACCGAGAGCTGTATTTCCAGTGTCTATAACATTGCATGACACATAGTACATACATGATTTACATGTGTTGAAAGAAAGAACAAGTGAATGAATGAAAGAGATCTTGCACTCCTTCCTTTCATAGTGGAGGATATCACAAACTCATGCTGCTATCCATTTGTCCTTGACTGGTTGACCCAACACCCACCACCTGGCCATAGGCAGACTCCAGCTTTTAGACCCAAGTCCCGCAGGATGCCATTAGTTTCCATAATCCCTCAGGGGAGGCTTTAAAAACATGCTACATTGAGGAGTTTCTCTATTCCCACATTAATTTCTTCCATAAAATTCTTTTCTATTACCAGGTTACAAGGGAATTTAATGAAGCTTATTAATAGTAGAGCAAAGACCTCAAAATTACAGTGATCTTGACCAACTGTCTACCTGAGGTCAAATAGAGTTTTCATGGTGATAAGGCTGTGTCGTATACAGAGTGGTATTTCAATACACCACAGTTATATTATCACACATATATTACTCACATATTTAAGAACACTGCTTTACTGTTGTGTTACCTGGCAGAAATTGGCAATGGTTGGAATACTCTGTCTTTAGTTAATTTGATATCAAAATTACTCAATAAATAATATCTCTCTATGAAAATCAGGACATTTCCTACATACTTGTGCATGAGACAAGTGAATCAGAACTGTACTATCTAAAGACCTTAATTAATTAATTAAGAAGAGATCCAGCCATATGTATTGAATACTTTCTCAGTGACAAACACTATGCTAAATGCTTGAACACACTTTCATATTTAATCCTTATAACAAACTTCGAAGGTAAGTGTTATTCTCCCCCAATTTACAGGTAGGTAAGTGGGATTTCTAGAAGACCAGCAGCATATTTCCCAATTGTATACAGTTGGTAATACACAGAGCTGAGACTCAAATTCAGAACTCACTGGTTCCAAACTCCATTGTCTTAACCACTGCCCTACATCACCGCCCTAAATTAGAGCTTCAGTATTCGTTGGGCATTTATCATAGGAAAGGCAATACAGAATTAACCTCTTTACCTCAAATGAGGCATGTCAGAATGACAGTGGGTTCTCACCAGGTGGACACCATCATTCACACACTCAGGGGAGAAGGTTAATGGCTAAATTTTGAATAAAGTTGGCTGTCAATTCCCTGGATCGATCTTTTCAATAAAATCCTGCTGAGGGTTACATTCTCAAATAAGTACACAGGACTAAGCAACAATGTGTGACAATTTTTAATCTTCCTCAGCTCTTGAGGTACTAAACAAACAGATGTTCGAGAAGACTGGGGCTCATGAATACAGCTTTACTGTCAACAAATTAGACAACATCTTTGCTGCCTGCTGCTAACACAGCAATCTCTTAAATTTAAAATTCTAAGCTAGTTTCTCCTGGATAAAAGGGAATTAGAATACATTCACATACGATGGAAGAAAGAACAAAATCAAAGGGTTCTTGTTGAAAATGGGTAATACTAAGCTCACAGCATTGGTTTAGCCTACCAAATGCATCAATATATATTTTTTGAAATAAAATAATAGTTTCCCAATCCTATCCTGTGTCCTTTGACACAAGTGAGTCTCCAGATCCTCTCAACTCTAACTCTGAAGTTTCTGTAAGTGCTCACTACCTTGGTTTAAGTTTTTATGACCTAACTCCTGGACTAGGGTTACCATCCCTAACTTGGGGTATTGACCACCTCTGTGGGTTCCACCCATTCTCTTTGATATTCTATTGCCTCCTCAATGAAAGCCAAAGTCTCTGGCTTGATGGCTAAGGCCACTCACCGAAAAAAAGTGCTTCAGTCTCCCCTCTACCCAACACCAGTCTACCCATGGGTGTGTATTCCAACCACACTGATCCCGCATTGACGCTTGTTTTTTTGACTTTGTATTTTACCCCTGAGCAAATGGTAATATGCCTTTACCCCATTTTTTCTCCCTGCCAATACTTCACACAGAAATATCCCTCTGTGAAACCATCCCTGGAACCTCTTCCTGTTCTCTTCACAGCTCCAATATACTTTCCCATGTTTCACCTGTTCGTATGCTTCTCTGTGCTTGATAATAAACCCCTGGAGGGCAGGAGCCACTTCATATGCACCTCTGAAGTTCAAGGACTGCTGACTGACATATTGGGCCTTGGAAGTACTTCCTAAGTATATATGGTTTTAATAGAACCTGCCATTCTTATTAGACACGCTCCAAGTGATCTCCTGTGTGAACCACTCTATTTCAGTTCTCCATCTTTACTTCAGTTTTTCGTCAAAGTAGAATTTAGACCCTCTGAGGCAGTTACAATATACACACTGATAAACTTCTTTTAAACTGTGTTTTCCCAGTTACAAAGTCCATGTCCTGACCTAACAGAAGATTCCTGTATTGAAAAATATTTAAATAAATAAATATATAGGTATCTGTTCTCTCTTCCTTTGAAGCACCAAATCTCATCGTTATTTAATTACTTTGATTTGTTACTGAAGCTCAGGTAATGCCTCTATATTAGAACACCCAGATATGAATTGCTGCCTATAATAAGATGTTTAAATGAGATAAAGAGAACAAAAGTGGAGAGCTGGAACAAACCTAAGTACTCCTCTCTTACAGGTGAGAAAACTGAGGCACAGAAACCCAAATGGTTTGCCCCAAGTCACACCTTCTGTGTGTTGGTTCCAAGTCCATGATCTTCTCACACTCGCTACAAGTCTTTCTGCTATACCTCCTCTTCCTTTACAACTTTAATAATCTGAACACTTGGAATAATGTTCATCATGTTCAGCAAGCTGTAGTCATCCCAGTGTTGAAGACTTTTCCCCTAAAGTAGGTCAAATGCTCACTGTTATTTTGTCAGTTGAAATATCACTTGTTCCCAATCCTTTATAATGACACTTTTAAAAACCAAACAATTCTGAACACACAACTTGGTAAAAGTTTCTGGACCCTCAGCACCTAAACGAAGGCAGAATAGACGTGAGGAACACACAAGTGCCTTCATCAACAGACCCTTCTACTTATCATTTTTACACATTTATACATACCAGGGAGAGGGATGAGCATGCACATTTTGGTCAATGTATCCATCTCTTGCTCTTTCCTGTTGGAATAATATCTATTCAAAGAGTCACTGGCTTCTTTTTTTTTTTTTTTGTCTTTTGTCTTTTTCCGTGTCTGGCAACGGATCGCAACCCTCAGTGTTGCCCCCGTACCGGACCGGGGACCGGCAACGGGATTGCAACCCTCGGCGTTGCCCCCGCGCCTCGCTCAGCCAGTGAGCGGGAACCAGTCCGTATGTGGGATCCGAACCCTCGGGCGGGAGCGCCGCCGCGCTCCCCAAGTGGCGCACTATCCAGTGCGCCACCGGGCCGGCCCGAGTCACTGGCTTCTACATCTTAACTTATTGTGCGTTTCCTGCCATACACATGTTATCACTGCACTTTCACTCTTCTTTTTACCACCACACAATATCAAAAGTCCCATCATCAGTCCCAGCAGTGGGTCCCAAGACATATTAGGTTGCCCTGTGTGAAAGGAAAATTGACTTAAGCTTTCTTACATTTCATCCTGTCAATTTCCATGTGGTTGTCTACTTTATATTACGGAGACCAATGTAGTGGTATCTTGATACATCTTTTTAGCCCATAGTGAGCGGAACCATTTTATAATCTTTTGTAGAAAAATTAGTAAAGAGACTTCAATGGAAAGATTCTCTGTATATACATCAAGAAGGAAATATATATATAATTTGCTAGTTACAGCAAAATTATGGGAAAGCATTATCCTCATTTTCATAGATGAAAGGAATTCAGAAAAATGAAGAATATTTTCCTAGGCAATACCATAAAAACACAATGATGAAATTTAGGTATAGTTTACAGAACTACAAACTTCATCTTTCAGATCTATGAGTAAGATAAATGCTATAAAGACAGGAGAAAATATAATCTTCTAGACTAATTAAATTTTTAAAAATTTTCTGATGAGATATTCACTCATCAGAATATTAAATTTCAAAATTCATTAGAATTAGTTTTCCTAAAACATCGGTTTTATATTGTAATACCTGTAAATAAAATTTGGTATATCAGTTATTTTTAGATATAAATGTAATGGTTTCTTTTGAAATAAAATGATTTGGAAAGAAGCCAGCTTCAAAATTGATAGAGAAGTGTTAAGATATAGTCACATATATAAGAAATATGTCAAATTATTATAAGCATTAAGTCTTCAAACTTTTTAAGACCCTACATCAAATTCTTAGGAAAGTTGACTATTATTCCCATATAAATTTAGAACAATGTGTTTAATATGATAACTAGTATGTTATAGAAATAAATATTAGCATAAATTGTTCCCTTGCAATCTGCAAGACAATACTGAATGGTTACTATGAATGTGTTAAATAATAATGATAACATACTATTAATACTCTTTACCTCATTTGTGTGAGAATGAATCTCAGAAACATATTCAGATGAAGAATCTAAAATACCTATAATCACTGTAGTGAATAAAGATGGAAAGAAGCACAAAATCAGTTTAAAAATATTTGCATCCCTAAGATAAAAGTGGCCTGGAAACATTTAGATGGTTGTTGCTATGGGTTAAATGTGTTCCCCAAAGTTTCATGATTGGAACTTAATCCCCACTGTGACAGTGTTAAGAGGGAAAGAACTCCTATTATGGTTATTGAAAGGCTGGGCTTTTAAGACGTGATTAGATTGTGAGGACTGTACCCTCGTGAATGTAATCCATTGATAGTTTAACGGCTGGTCATGGGCGTTGTTATGACAGCTTTATAAGGAGAGGGAGTGAGAAAGTTAGCTCTCTCTTGAGCAAGCCATCCACCATGTAATACCCTGTTTGCTGCAGAGTCACCACCAAGAACAAGGCCCTCATCAGATGTATTCCCTGGACATTGGACTTTCCAGCCTCTGAAACTGTAAGCAACAATTATCATTTCTTATAAATTACCCAGTTTCAGGTATTCTGTTATGAGCAACAGAAACAGACTAATACAGTTGTTTACAACATGATTCAAAATACCATTTTAAAACTGAATGACAGCACTGTGGTGTGGCATTTTAACGCATGTGCTTGAGAAGGAAAGATGCCTGGGTTCAAAAATCAATGTCTAGGCATCATTGGACTTGGGGACAGTGAATTTTCTTCCTTATATCTCATTGTACTCATCTACAAAATGAAAAAATAAGATTCGACTCAAAAGGTTAATTAGGAGTACACAGCATCATCTACGTAAACGATTTAATGCTATGCCTGTCAATGGAAATTGCTCAATAAATACTGCATTATTATTATGTTAAAATTATTACTATTGCAATCACTATTATTGTGATCTTAAGATCAGAGCGAAAGAATGAGACTAAATGAACCATAGTTTCACATACAGAGTACATCAAACCAACTGCAGTGCCCTGGAATCCAGGGTACCATTTTAGCAAGCAGACATTTTCATGAAAATTAGAATGAATATTGAAATGTAATATTCTGAACTGACAAGGTCTAAGTAATATATAATATAAGTAATATAATATACTAATTATATAAGCATAAATATAATAATTATATGTAATATAATATATTATGTATAAATATATAATACATACATATACAATATAGCAAAATAGATATAATATATAAAATAGAAATATAATATGCATCTGAAAGATATCAAGGCCAACAATAGCAATGAGACAAGAATAATAAAACTACTGTATTTACTATATTCATTCATGCATTTATTCATTCAGCATTGATTAAACAGCTACTATGTGCTGGCCACTGTTTTGATTTATACTCATAGTCCCTAACCTGGAGGAATTACTTACAGACTAGTGGAGGAAAGAGAGGAGGGACAGACACCTACTTCTGAGGTTGAGAAGGCTCAGCCAAGTCTTAACGTAGGTGAGGAGGAGGTCCCAGTTTTAACACAGGCTGTACATTTTGCTTCAGGATTAGAAGTGTTAAGGAACCTGGGGTATGTGAGATGGCTTGCTATGGTGGCCTTGAGCTATAGGCTGATGAGGAAGACTCAGAGGGCTGAGGATTGGGAGGAAAAAGAGGATCAGGGGAGAAGTGCAGTGTTAACAGGAGCAATGGCTGTAAATGTTCCTGCTGTTTCTGGAGGAGAAAGAGATGAATGGAAATCTGAGCAGAAATTTGATGGAACTGGAAGGCATGGCGGAGCTTCTTGAGGTCCCAGAAAGTATTCTAGAATATTCCTCCTAATTTATGCAGGAAAAAGAAAGACTATATTAGAAAATCCTAGAGGAATAATCTCAGAATTAAAAGGCATGCTTATAAAGGTTAGGAAATTAGGGGAAAAAAAAAAAAAAAAAAAAACAGAGATAATGTGAAAGATGGTTGTGCAGGGATGAAGACAATAACAATGGTTCATAAGGGACTTAAAATTAGGAATATTTGTGAGGGAGGTTTCTGCTGTGAAATTTAGATTGGAAAGAAAGAAAGACAGAAAAACTTTTTTTTTCCTTAAAACTAAATTGGCAATGCAGATAAACATCTCCAAAAATACATCTAGAGTCCCTCTACTTTTGTCTTTTTTCCTGTTTTTACAATGAAGCAGACATTCTAAAAGACTTTGGAAATAACTACTGCAGTATTAATTCTGAATACCAATCTAATAAGCCAATGATCATGTTTAAATAAATCAGTACAAATTTGTTGGAAGAATAATAATTTAGCCCCATGAGAAATGATTATTTCCTAGCGTGGGAACTAACAGCTATTCTCTTTCTAATTTTAAAATAAAAACTATATTTGATGAAAAAGTAAAGTCATTTAAAAAGTCAAAAATGATTTAAAAACTATCTAACTTTTCTTTTTTCCAAGCCAGCAAGCATGTATTCACTGTGGTAAGGATCTAAAATCCTTAGGGATGGTTTTTACCTTTGGTTAAATGACTGTGTTTGGCAATGTGTGTATTATAGACATATCTACAGAATAAAAAATAAAATAAATTAAAAAACCCTTTATTTGAAAAATAAGTTAAAAAGTAATTATTTCAATATTTAAGACATCTGGTTTCTAAAAATATTTTGGCAAATTTTTTCCTTCTTTATTTAAAAAGAATAAACGTAACTATTTGTTTAAAAATCATATGCAGCAGGATTATGAAAAATGTACAAAGTGACTTATTTTTGGAAAAAAATATTAATATATGATTTATTTCCTTAAGAAAATTCAGTAATCATGCTTTTAAATAAATATATTTTATTCTGACAAAAAACATGACTAGTTGACTTATGTTTCTTACTAAATACCATTAACTAATTTAACCAGAAATTTACATTTCCTCTAAGATAAGCCTGAATTTGTTGTACATGGAGAGAATATTTTTAGACTCTATTTATAGACATGTTGGCATTTGGGCTCACAAATGTTAGTTAATAAAGAGAATGACCTTTAATAACATTTATAACATTTATTCTTTTTGCATCCCACTCTCCAACAGATAGCAGACTTCTGTGGACACTTCTTTTTGCAAGAAATTCAATAGTTCATCTGTGGAAAAGAAAGAGCATCCCTTTATGTGGAGCAAGCAATTTTTTATATTTATTACACTTTGTCTTTTAAAAAATATATAACTCCAGTAGGAGTCTTGAGTATCTATATTATAAGATGATGAGGCTAAAGATGATTGATTTATTTAATTATCCTTATTCTACAGTGAACCATCACTCTACTTCACATTCAAGTTCATCCACTTAGAATCAAAGCTACAGACTAATTTATAAGTCAAAATGCATGTGTATGTGCATGAAAAATAAACTAAGCTATACTTATTAAACTTTTGAATGTAATGTGTACTGCCAGAAAAATATAATTTTCTTTCAAAAACTTTCATAATTCAACTTGTATTATATATCCATGACCAATTAAAAAAGTATTTGTTTTCTATTACTGCATAACCAATTTCCACAAATTTAGCAGCTTAAAAGAACATCCACTGTTTTAGCTGACAGTTTTATAAGTTTTGCAAAGTTCAGGCATAGCTGAGTTCTCTATTCAGGGTTTAACAAGGCGTCATCAAAATTTCTGCAGGGCTACTTTACTTCTGGAGGATCTGAGGAATAATCGCATTTCAGGTTCACTCAGGGTGTCTACTGAATTCAATTCCTTTTGGTTGTAGGACTGGAGTTCTAGTTTCCTCACTGGCTGTCAGTCCAGGATTGCTCTCAACACTTAGATGCCATCAGCATTGTTAGCCACACAGCCCTCCATTTTCACAACCAGCAATGGAGAATTTACCTTGTGTCGAATCTCTCTAGCTTGGAATTGAATGTTTTACTTCCTTTGTTTCTGATTTCAAGACCCAGATTTAAAAGGCTAGTGCGATTAGGTCAAACCCATCCAGATAATCTCCTTTTCTTAAAGTCAACTGTGTTATACAACATGACCTAATTACAAAAGCAAGACCCCTTTGTAGTCCCTCCCCGGGATTGAATAGGCTGTGGGCACCTAGTGATGACCTGAACCTTGGTGGACATCTTAGAACTGTGCCCATCTCAAGAGCAATCAACTTTTTCCAGCTGATAGTCCTTGGAACCAGGCTGGGAAAGAGTGGGTCATTAAACAGCCATAAACATCTGGAATCCCTTGACGAGCCAAGAGGGAACTACCCTAGCTGCAAATTCTGAGGAACATTCAATTTTCTTTAGTAAAAGCACAGGTTGATGTTTGGAACACAAATATCAAGAACTGATTTCCATACAAGGTAGAGGAATTATTTCGATAATGAACAAAGGAGGCAGTGACTGCCAGAAACCCATGGAGAAGCTGGTTAGTTTCAGCAGAAGTGTCTAATGGGCAAATGTACAAATCCCAAGACTACATTTTGGGAATGTTCACTCATCATTTACATAGTCAATTAACAAGCATTTACTGAGCAAAAGCTGCACAGCAGTTCTTGATGCAGGGGCTACAGGAATGAATACATCAGGGTCACCGTTCTGAGCGGGCTCACAGTCAAGCAGAGGAGACATCCACATAAACAGATAAAGCCAATACACTGGCCATGAGAATACAGTAGCAAATTTGTACAGGTGCCAGGTGGGGCCCAGGTGGCTAGGAACAGGGTCAAGCTATAGTTTAAAGCTGAGCACAAAGACTTTAGAGTCTGCAACCTAGGTCCTGTTCCCAGCCATGCTACAAGCTCTGTGTGACCTTGATCAAGGTACTGAACATCTCAAGCCTGTTTTCTCATCTACATAATGTGAGAAATAATACTTACCTTGAAAGTGGTTGTGAAGACTAAACAGATAATATGTGGTTGGGAGCTATTGTGGTTTATCATAGAGCCACTCCACTCCCTTTCTGGCTGCCGAATAATAAGGTCTGTGTAATTTGGTTTGGACATCAATGCGCACAATCATTGTGGAAGAGACTGGAATTTGCAAAAACCCCAGGACCCTGGTTGGCTATGTGGGGACCTCTGGGAAATATTTTTCATATTTACTCATATAATAATTAATAATATAATTAAATACCACATAACTGTTTATATAGGTATACATTAATACACTATATAGCTATGTAAGTATATGTATTTATGCGCGCGCGCGCGTGTGTGTGTGTGTTGGGAAAATATAGATAGGAAAATGGTCATGGCCCCTCAGATGTTCAGAATCTTGCTGAGCATTTGATGTAAATATCCACGTGCGCCCAGGTGTTCCTTGGTTATTGTCTAATGTAATTGCGCATGTGCACCCAGGTGTCCTGGGTTATAGACTTAAGTATAAAGGATGAGTGGCTCTGATACACGGGGCCCCCTACCCCTGGGATACCCCTGGGGGTGGGGAGGGGAGGCCACTACTGCTGGAGGCTATTGCTGCTTCTGCTAATGCCCCGGGGACCCTCCGCAGGGCCACCACCACTGCTGGACCTGCAAGCTACTGGATCTGTAAGCTGCTGCTGCTGAGGACTGGACTCGTCATCTGCCAACAGTTGCCAGGATCTTTCCCAATTACCTAGCGTGGACCTGCATGTGAGGGGTCTGGGGACCCAGTCTGTACAATGGGTTTAAAGGGTCTGAGCCCTAGCCCGGACAATATAAATGGAAACAGTATAACTAAAATAATGAAACATTTTGTCATTAGTTATGATTTGCCTTACTCTACAACTGGCGTCGTTGTGTAGCTTTGCAGTGTGCATGGCGAGAGAGAGAAAGAGAGAGGATGTAAGTCCCTTCCCTCCCTTCCAGTGCTGCATGCTTACTTACGTGTGAGATCTTGGGGCCTAGAGCTGAGGTCCCGATCTTACAACCGTCAGGGTAATGCCAAGGGGCTCACAGAGAGGCTGACCTAGAGTCATGACACCAATGAGACACCAAAAGAACCCTGTCTACCTTCAGACTTCATGTTAACCGAGACAATGAATGCCTGTGTTATTCAAGTCCATTTTAGCCCAATATTCTATTTATCTGCTTCTCCACTCACACAGCAAGCCATGTGTCCAGCACAGTGCTGTAAAGTGTGATCCCTTCAACAGTGAAACTTGTTATTCGTCTCCTCTACTCCCAGTCTTACCTAGAGGATTCACATCTGTCAGAGCACCACAAATCTTGATGCTGTGATGCCCCTCCTGCTTGTCCTGCCTCCTCCTGAGATCCTTTTGCTTTCCAAGAGTGTCTGGAAGGTATGCAATGGCAGGGAGCATGTAACTAGAATGCTACCTGCTTTTCTGCACCCTGGTGTTGTCACCGTCTTTCTCCTTCAGTGGAGACTATGGCTCTTCTGTCCTTGGGCTAAAGTCTATGTACTCCTTGCTGCATAACTGACATGTCAAGCTCCCTCTCTCTATGGTCTTCCAATGCCCAGTTCCAGCCCAATTAGAGGAGTTTCCTCAGCAAAGCCCTGCTGAGGGTCACTAGTGACCCAGCTACAGAGGCAGTCTACTGCAGCGATGGTCACACCTCACGCTGTGTCTGAACCATTGCCCCCTCCAGACACCACATACTTTGCTCAATGTGGCCCAGGTTGCCAAACTCTTCATGTGGAGATGTCCTGCCAAGGACTCATTCTTTCTGCCTTGATTTGCCTTGGCTTTTTCATTGACAAAGTGGAGACAATGAAGACATTTACCTGAAAAGGTTATCATGACTATGACATAAAGGTGGCAGTAAAATTCTTAGAATACTAGTCCATAGGAAGAATGCAATAAACAGTCATATTCCTCATAATTGATACTATTGTCATGAACATCATCATCATCATCATCATCATCATCATCATCATCCTCATCCTCATCATGTCTTTCAAGAGTCAATTCTCTTTTAGGAGCACTCCATAAGATAGGTCCAACTGGGATTTGAATTAAACTTCTCTCCCATTATGTTTCTGCTGCCCATGGATATCAAAGAATATGAGTAGGTATCAATTTTGATGCCCTTAAATTTTTAGCAGCACTTGAGGAAATCCCCACATATGCTTTGACTAAAGGCTACAAATATTCTGTGGAAGGGCACATCTGGAAAGGTCAATGGAATGTTATCCCCAACCTATTTCCAATGCTTTGTTAAGTTACAATGACTCACAAAGGAGGGACATCTGGCCTAGTCTGGACTGAGCAAGATGTTCTGAAGTACATGAGCCTCAGCAGGGTCACTGGATCCATAAGAGGAGGTAAGCAGGCTGAAGAGGAAAAATATTCTAGGAAGGGGGTATCATAAGAAAGCATGGTATATTCATGCAACTGCAGAAGTGCAGAAGGGTCCTTCACAGGCATGCTTCTTTTTCTTATCATGGAGATCAGTCTCCCACCATGGAGAACAGATTTGTGCTTACTGCAGGCAGAGTTAGAGTGAGGATGCTGCTACAGGATCGACAGAGAGTATGTCAAAGGCATGGACTCAGGTAGGTTCGCAGACCATGGGACTTGCAAGAGCAATGCAGAGCCCTTGACCTGGAAGAGGACTGGATGGCTCATCTGGCTGCCAGACTAAGACCTTGTTGACAGGTCTGGGCATAACGGACAGGCCCTAGGGTGGGTGTGAGCCAGGTCATCACAATTGGCCAGAGATTAGGGGTGGGCTACTACCAATAGGGACTTGATTATGACCCTAAATAAAGAGTATCATCTATATAATGTTCCTGTCTCAGGTCTGGATGGTTCTTGGGGATCAGGAAGAAGGTATGCAACCAAACTCTGTAGTTGTAGGAAGGAAGAAGGATGCAACAGCTTAGAGAAGCTTGATCTGAAAATAGGTTCCAGGTGAGAAAAGCCAAGGCAGGAAGGAGATAAAGTACAAAGTAGACTTGTAGCTCTAGTAAAAAACACCAATAATTCCTTTCCAGATAACTAAGAATGGTTAGACAATCACTAAGTGGTTTGAATTGTGGAAACTACGATATGCATTTGGATGTTTAGAAAAGTCTGTGAAGAGTTTAAGAGATCGCAATGCTCCTGTTTGCAGCTACTTAGAACCTAGATAGTTGGGTGGACAACGTGATCTGCTGCAACAATAAATATCTCCAGATCTCCTCCCCCCAATTCCCAGTGTTCTCATTTACTGTTTGATGGGCTGCTATGAAGTTGACTGTTCTAAATGCATATTAATAACGTTTTTTTCAATAAGTTCAAATATTGATGTGACCACCAGGAAAGAGATCTTAGAAATCAGATGAAGTGATCCATCTATCATCAATACAGGCAGAGGAAAAAACAAATTATATTTATTAGTCATTTCTACCTGTTATATAAAAATATGTCTAGAAAATATATTATTTGATTTTGTTTCAATTCCTCTAAGAAACTCTCCCACCCACCCTCTAGTATCATTAAGAGAGATGGATCAACGTCTAAATCATCACAGCCTTCTTTAACTGTCCTCATTTTAAAAAAATTCTTGATATTCTATTTTTGTTTACATATCCCTTTTGATGTGCTAACTAGGTTAGTCTATCACCCTTAATGAAGCCTTGAATTTCCAAAGGTGCATTTCTGAAGTTGAGCAAACAAGTAGGTTATGACGGAAAACAAACACTGGAAGGTGTGTGTGGGTTGTTCTCCAGTGGAATGTCAGCAAATTGCTTGTTTTATACAAACACAGATTCATACATTTGAGATTTTCAAAACACAAAATAACTAAGCTTGATGAAGACTGAAATTATACATGGCAAGAAGAAATAATTACTTGGTGACTCAACGCTATTATTAAATACATTTATAACACAGATTTATTGATTATGTATCATGGGCTGTGATCTAGGGATACTAGATACAGTGTAAAACCAAAAGTTGTCATGGGATCATTTTTCTGTCTACTTTGGTAGTTCACTGATGTCTGTTGTTCAAGGCACTTTAGACCTAAGAAAAAACAAATCAACTCAAGATAAATCAAATCAGATGAGGGAAGAGGAAAGGTTTTAGGAAGTTAACAGAAAATCTCAAAGATGCAACATATGAAACACAGCCTGTCCCAATGAAAACGAAACCCACCTCACGGACCTTTAGGGATCCCACAGTCTCTCTCTGTTGGGCTGCCTTCTGTCATCAGAGTCCTCCACTAGCACACAAGCCACTATGGCCACCATCCCCCAGTACCCACAATTGAATGTCACAGATTTTGAATCTCTTATTTCACACCCTCAAGAGTAAGAGCCCAATTTCTCACAGGCCAGTAAGATATCCATTTTTGGTCCAATCGGGAACTGGGAACTGAGGTACGGGCTATAACAAGGTTCACCAGACTTGCTCCTATCGGGTGCGGGCTGGTGTGTGGTGCATGAAACAATGTAAAAGATGTACAGTATACAAAAATCTTTCACAATAGACAAAAGTCTTTCACACAGAAAGACTAGACGTGAATTGAAAAGGCAAACAGACTAAGAGGGAAATAGGCTTCAAAGCAAAAGAGACGTTAATTCAATGGTGTGCCCGTACCCGTAAAATCTGGCAGGCTTTGCTTTTTAGGAAGAGTTCACCTTTAACAGAAAGCTCATCAGATATGTACAACCGCACACAGTACAGCAAATACAGTCTTACACTATTTTTCTCTCTGCCTTAGACTCACCACCTTCAACCAGTCAACCCTATGAAACCAATTGAAAGTGAACACAATTCATTTTTCCTTTTTCTTATCCATCTTGCTTTGGCTAATTTGGATGTTTAGATAAGGCTGAGATGAATTTAAGAGACCATAATGTATCTATTCACAGCTTCACATACCCTAGACATTTGGATGTAGAAGCAGATATGCTTCCACATATCCTAAATAAGGCTATTTAATGGAAAATAATATTCTATCCATGCTGTTAACCCTGTCTAACAATACAGGGTGTGATGATATTCATTCAAAGGTTTACCACTCTTCACCAAAGGAAAAAGCAAGGCTAAAAGACAAATGGCAGTATATTTTAATTCTTCTGTGGCAGCAGGCAGCTAAGAGTCCACCAAATTCATGGGTCAGCTTCCATAGTAGGGTGAGTGGCTATTAACCCCCAACCAAGAATCCTTGCCCACTTCCATCTAGAACAGGTCAATGGACAGTAGGCACAGTAACACAATTGGCAATGCAATTGAGGACGAGGCCACAGGGGATGGCACAGTCCTCAAATACCAGGATCATGGGTCCTAAATCACTGTATGGAGGGGAAGCAGCCCCTGCCCAGCACCCCCGCTTCAGTTTGTTGCATGAGTAAGAAACAAACCGGTATTGTGCTAAGTCACTGAAATGATGGATTTATTTGCACCAGCAGCTATTGTTTGCTTCCTCCAAATATAAAGTGTCAAACCAACCCCTAACTGAACAATAACTTCTATCTATGGGTGAGTAAATAGTTTTACACATGGCGGTCTGCATGTGTGGTTGATATTTGAGGGGCAATTTTATAACTTAGCATTATATAGTAGCAAACAACATTGGTTACACCAAAATGTTCTCTCTCTCTTTTTCATTTCAGAAACCTGCAACTCTGGATCATTTAGAAAAAAAGAGAAGCAAACTGGGACATGTGTGATTTGGCATCTCCTGATTTCCAGTAAGTCGACCTATGCAACGCCTCCCTTCATGTAACATTATGCGTCACTTCAATTCAGGGCAGGCGTTGATTTTGTTAAAAGAGTTTCCAGTACAAACCAGGCCATTTTGGACACCTTTTGAACATCTTAAATCAGGTCAGTTACAATTTCTTTCCAACATCTGACTGCATGTTCCAATTTCACTGCCGGGTCTGAAAGGAGAAGACGACCCCTCCCTGCACCGTGACCTTGCAGGGCAATGCGTCACTTCAATTCAGGGCAGGCGTTGATTTTGTTAAAAGAGTTACCAGTACAAACCAGGCCATTTTGGACACCTTTTGAACATCTTAAATCAGGTCAGTTACAATTTCTTTCCAACATCTGACTGCATGTTCCAATTCCACTGCCGGGTCTGAAAGGAGAAGACGACCCCTCCCTGCACCGTGACCTTGCAGGGCAGCTGGAAGCGTGGAGAGCACCCCGGCCCTACCTGACGCTGCTCATGCTTCCCCCTTCATGTAACATTATGCGTCACTTCAATTCAGGGCAGGCGTTGATTTTGTTAAAAGAGTTTCCAGTACAAACCAGGCCATTTTGGACACCTTTTGAACATCTTAAATCAGGTCAGTTACAATTTCTTTCCAACATCTGACTGCATGTTCAAATTCAACTGCCGGGTCTGAAAGGAGAAGACGACCCCTCCCTGCACCGTGACCTTGCAGGGCAGCTGCAAGCGTGGAGAGCACCCGGGCCCTACCTGACGCTGCTCATGCTTCCTGTCTCGGATCCCAGCTTGCATCGCTCCAGCTGGCTGGCCACGATTTGACGCTCTGCCTCCAGCTCTCGGGTCAGCCTTTCGAACTGTAATTCCTGAAAGAAACCCACCAAAAAGATAAACTCTATCACTTGTAAGAAAAGTACAATTCAGACCCAAATGACAGGATGGAATATGATTTCCCAAGATGTCAAATTTGAGAAACAGAGGGTGTAGAATAAAACAGGAATTTGATTCCACTGGCTGGGGGACCTGAAATAAGTGACTTAATCTGAGTATCTCTTTCATCATCTGTAAAATGGGTTTAAAATACTTATTTCCTAAGGTTGAGGTAAAGATTAAATGAAATATGGTCCATGAAAAGGTAATATCTTTAGCATATGGTCTGTACTCAACAAATACTGATTCTCCCAACACCAAAAGTGTGACATTTAAAAAAGAAACAATTCATTTTTTATTATCATTTGGAGAATTGTGTTCATTCTCTACTGGCCTCATAGCTGCCTCTATGTACTAATTTGGTCTTCATATTACTTACCTATTACAAATTGAAGAAAATAATGCTTTAAACCTACACTTTTCATGCTTTAAATTCCAGCAGGATAATAATGATACTGATTCTACATATCTAACCATTAAGTGCACAACCTTTGAGATATTTAATATACCACCTTAAAAAAACATCCAGTTGAACCAATGAAGAATGCTTCTACCAAGCTGCCTAAATCCACTGTTGAAGGATTAACTTTAATGAAAAACAATTCAATCACAACTTCAAGTATACCAGCTGTTCCAACTACAGGATTTTCACATCATATTTTAGTCTTTATTTCATTTTCCCATACACTTAAGTCGTTTAATATACATAATTATAGTAAAACATGAATTTTAACTAAAAATTTCAGGAACAATTTTTATGTCACAATTAACTTCTTTAGAAATAACTTATCTGCATAGTTTTTAGGATAACAAAATAAGAATGCTTTTTTAATACTAGAAACCCGTTTTGGAGAACTAAAATTCCCAGTTTCAGGAATTAATCTTTTCTGAAACAATGTTTATTTTACTTGCTACCCTGGAATACTCTTGGGTGAGACCTTTAAAAATGATTTGGTGTGTCTTCCATATATATTAAAAATACCCTGGCTCTTTTCCATAGAGTGGATTTTTAAAAATTATTATTGACATTATTTGGGGGGATCAAAGTAAAGGGCACTTTGCAAATGACAGCTCAACTTTTCACTTTAGGGTGCTAAAACTAAGAAGGGTGTTGTTTAAGCTCACACTTCTATTCTTACATATTCTGAAGGGCATCAAGAATTATTGAAAAGAAATAAACAAGACCTCTGCTGAGTACATGTCACGCATTTGACCTCCTCTTCTTTTCTCTGAAAGTTTTGGTGACTTTTTTTTGTGGGGAGTGGGGGGAGTTCCTTTCTACAGAAATGTCCACCTTCTAGAAGATTTTTCATTTCCAGGCTTTATAACATATTGCATCTTAAATCTGTAAAACAGGAAACCAACTCATTCATTTGAATTGGTAACATCTTAAAAACATGATACTTAAAAGGCCATACAGAACTCCTCAGAGGTCGATGGAAATTCTTTGTTTGTACTGTGTAAATACAAATCTTTAGGTTGCTGCATATTTTCCTGTGGTACAGCAGTCTGATTCAGGATTCGTAAACTTCAGGCTTCTGCTAGGAATGATGCTGCTCCTGATGTGCCTGCTTCAGGTCGTGGCCTTACCGCATTCCCTCTTAATGTCTGTCTATAGGAGGGAGAAGGTGAGAGAGGACTTTTTCATTTGCAACCTCCTTCTCAACACGTCAGAACTTCCACTGCTCTTCATCGCTTTATGTAGCTGCGTATTTCCACCTGGCTTCATCTTCCTTCTGTCTGAAGAACTTCCTTTAATACCTCTCGTAATATGGTTCTTTTGGTGATACATTCTTTCCTCTTGCCTTCATTTTTGGAAGATTTTTCTACTCCTCTCTCTCACTTGCACAGTTTCTGATCGAAAACAATAAAACGTCTACAGTTATCCTTAACTTTGTTTCCCTGTACATATGGTGTCTTTCATCTCTGCTTTTAAGACTTTTCTCTTCATCACGGGTGCTGGACAATGTGATGATAACGCTCCCTGGTCTAGTTTTCTTCATGTTTCCCGCGCTTGGGGTTCATTGAGCTTCTTGGATTTGTGGGTTTATGTTTCCATCAAATCCAAAATTTTTTCAGCCTTTTTTTTTTTCCCAATAAATGTTTTTCTCTTCTCCACTATTTTCTTTTCTTCAGTGACTCCAATTTAGTGTATATTAAGCCATTTGGAATTTTCCCACAACTCACATCTTTTTCCATTTAAAAATGTTTCTTTTGTCTTCGTGTTTCATTTTGAGTAGTGTCTGTTGGTGCCTTCGAGTTAACTAATCTTTTCTTCTGTAATACCTAATCTACCATTAATCCCAATCTGTGAAATTTTTATCTCAGAAACTGGTAATTATACATCTCTAGAAGTTTCATTTGGGTTTTTTTTTTTTATACCTTTCATGACTCTACTTAAATTTCTGAACATAAGGAATGCAGTTATAAGAATTGTTTTAATGTCTTTATTTGCTAAATCTAACATCTGTGCCATTTCAGCTGATTGACTTTTCTCCTCAGTAGGGGGCACATTTCCTCCTCCTCTGGACATGTAATCATTGAACACAAAACATTTCGAATTTTATCTTGTTGGTTTCTGGATATCTTTGTATTCCCATAAATATGTTCAGTTCTTTTCTGGGACACAATTATTTGGAAGCAATCTGATACTTCTGAGTCTTGCTATTAAGATTTGTTGGGGGAACAGAACAGCATTTACTTTAAGACAAGTTATCCTGCACTACTGAGGCAGGACCCTTCTGAGGACCCTACTCAATGCTCCATGAGTTGCGGGGTTTCCCAGCTTGACTGGTGAGTGTTGGCATATACACTAAGCCCTGTGTGTGTATTCAGGTACTATTTCCTCTCATTCTTTCATGTGCTTCTTTCCTGGCCTCTGGTAGTTTCCTTACGTAGATGGGCTGTGCTCAGTTCTCTGTTGAATATGAGAAGGGGACCCTCTGCAGATGGCCTTTCTGTTAAGCGGACACATGAACTCCAGCCACCTTTTCCTCCCTGGACTCTCAGTGCTCTCTCTCCAACTCAGACTCTGCCTGGGGTCCCCCTATCTGCACTGTACTGGAGAAACTCTCTCAAGGCAGTAATTTCCTACCTCACCCGAAGCCAAGGGTCTAAGGCTTATGGGGAGGGCTGTTTTGGCCCCAGCACATTATTGGAGCTGGGAACTCTCAGGACTGAACTACCCTACCTTGACATGGTATTATGTTTGGAATTGATAAACGAATTTATGATTAAGAAAACAAAAAGAGCTGAACTGAGGTCCTCAAACTTGGGACAACTGATTGATTTTTCAACTGAGAATTGATTTTTCTCCTTGGTACGGGCCACTCCTGTGGCCTAAAGGCATCTAGAAAGGTCAGAGTATCTTCACAAGAGTGAATGAGCTTCTATTGCACTGGGGGATATTCAGACGTGGAGTTGGGGGAGAGACAGCATTTTCTCATGCTAACGTGGTTTGGTGTTTGAGGGAGAATGGACATCTCAGGACTAAATAAGCCTCTGAGTTTCTTAGAGAGTTTGAGATGGAAGAATATTCAAGCGAGGGATGTTGCTAATAAGGCCAGGTGAGTACCCAAGAAATCATCTGGAAAAATAAAAGAGTGTGGATATGCTGTATTTAGTGAAATTTGGAATACTGGTTATAAGTGAGTATGTGGCATTAAATTAATTCAGTGAAGGTAAGACTATAAAAAATAATGAGAAGGGTGGGGAAAGATATGTAAAGGTTATCTAGAGGTGGAGGGTAGAAGACACAAGAAAAGCCAGGAAAAAAAATAAAAGAAAATTCCTGGGGCAAGAGACCATTAGTATTGCTTTCTCCTGGCTTTCTCTCTTCCCAGGAAAAAAAATAAAAGAAAATTCCTGGGGCAAGAGACCATTAGTATTGCTTTCTCCTGGCTTTCTCTCTTCTTCCTGCGGAGAAGTGGTGATCTAAATTAGGGTATAAAAAATGTGACACAGAAACTGCCCAGAGGCATTGGGATTTCACTGGCATTAAGAATAATGGGTGGATTAAAGAGGCCATCCTGCAATAAAGGAAAGTTTAAGAAAGAAAAAGAAAAGCAGTGTTAGAGAGCCTAAAAATCATTAAAATCCAGAAAAATATGGGATATGTGATACCAAAGTTTATTAAAATTTACTAAGAGCCATACTTAAATGGTTTTGCTCCTAGAATAGCACATCTTTGAGTCATATAGTACATTAGGATTATTATAAGAAAAATTATTATATAGTTTTATAACTTTTTCCTAAAGAGTCTAAATTAATAATTTATTTGGTTTAATTAAATGGAGTTTATTAAATGTTTTTAAGGATATAAAGGCATGTAAAGATTATTGAGTGGGCTTAGCTAACTCAGTGTGAAAACGAAAATCAGAAAACTCACACTCATGGTTTCATTAATTCCTTCAATAAATATTTCATTTAACATCGTGGTGTAGCATCATTGGGGATGGTATAGACTAGATTCAAGGAAGTGGAAAATTTTAAACGGAATAGTTAATTAAGTAAAAATAAATTTGATATAATTTTACTAATCTGAAAAGATGAAAGGGACTGAACACAAGAAGTAGAGAATGGAACAGAAAGAGGGCAGGCTAGAAATCATCATTTAGAATCTATCTTTAGGATCTACCTTTCATGTTATACTAAATAGTGGAAGGCAAGATGCTTTTTCTCCAGTGTACACTTGATTGCTAGAAATCAGTGAAGTGAGATTCAAACTGACCATGCCCAGGCTCACCATCAGATGAAGCAGGAAAGGGGCCCCAGAACAAATCCTGAGATTGTTTCTGCCAGGCTCCTGTGCTTCCTTTGACATCCTCCCCTCCTAGGAGGAAAGAATACTGTGGACCTGCACCCACCAGACACAATAGGGTGGTGCTGTGCAATGTCTTCACGGATGTAGAAAATCTGACAGGTTAACCATGGAAGTGAAGGCTCCCGGGTTCTCCTCCATGAGACCTCAAAGAAAACTTGTTCCTTCTGCTGGGTCAAGTCAGATGAGAAAAGAACATTTATTAATGAGCAACAGAAGGTCTAAGTTCCTTTAATGGCCCACTGCTCTACTCTCCATCCGAACCCTCGGTGGGAGCACCGCCGCGCTTCCCAAGCGGCACACTATAGCAGTGCGCCACTGGGCCGGCCCTACTCTCCACTTCTTGAGTGCTTAATAGTACTCCTCATGATCGAACCATACTGTTTATACAATGGGGCTTCAAAAAGTTCATGAAAAGATTTTACCATCTTTCAATTTCATTTTTCCATGAACTTTTTGAAGTACCCTCTTACCTCTCTTCTTGTAGTTATTTTATTGTAATTATCTGTTCAAGTGTCTGTTTCCCTCCTTGATAGTGAAATTCTTAAGGAAGCAACCAGATCCTGGTCTATAATTTCATCTGTAAGAAAAATGCCTGGCACATATCTGGGGCTAGGTAAATGTTTGTTTGTGAATAAATGACCTAAGATCCTGGTATTACAGATTCCTGAACAGAATGGATACGTTGTTTCTTATACTTTTTTCAAAGAAGGTATTTCATGGTCACAAATGAATGTAAAAACACTTCTGTAAGACTCCTAGAAAATCAGTAGTCCTAAGAAATGTCTTCATGATCACACTGTTCTCAGGACTTACTACTCTATTCAGTATAAGGATAAAAATGCACACACTTACTTGAAGGAGCTGCTAGAGGTTTATCTTGGTGATGTTCCTTACACTTTAATTTCCTCTTCCTTGCTTGTTTTCTTTATAATCAGTGCATATACCAATTATATGTGTAACACTATTTATACATAATTTACATACATAATTATTTATATATAATTTAATAGCCATATTTTTAATTGCATAAGGGAGAGTAATTGTCATTGTTGATTTAAAATCAAACTATATGCACAAATTGAAGTGGGTCAAATATTCTTCAGGTTTATTTGAAAAAAAAAGCAGCAGTCTCTGTCCTCTCATTTCTTCCTCTTCAGAGGCAAGCATTTTGAAGACTTCATCCGATTTTTCTTTTTACTTTTTTCATTTTATTGAATTTATTTTTTCTGAATTAACCATAATAATTCTGTATATTTATAGAGTACATTGTGATATTTCGGTACATGTGTACAACATGCGATAATCAAATCAGAGTAATTAGCATATCTCAAACACTGACTTTTAAAATTTTTATTTCTATATCTCAATTAATATTCTTATAGTACCATTCCTTATCAATTGATTTCCCACACATATGATGAGAATTTGGTTCCATTTCTCCACCTACCATCACTCACTTAAACATTTCCCACCTTCCTCCACTTTCCCAAGGTAGTTAAACTGCAATTAGAGGCAGAACAATATGACGATTGCTATGGTCTGAATGTTTGTGTTCCCCTCAAAATTGATATGTTGAAATCCTAACGCCCAAGATGATGGTCTTAGATGGTGATGTCTTTTGGGAATGATTAGGTCATGAAGGCTCTACCCTTACAGTAGAGACCCAAGAGCACTCGTCCACCCCTTATGTCACATAGGGACACAAGAAGGCCTGATCTGTGAACCAGAAGTGAGTCCTCACCAGACACTGAATCTGCCTGCACCTTGATCTTGGACTTGCCAGCCTCAAGAACTATGAAAAGTAAATTTCTGTCATTAGTAAGCTACCCAGATTATGTTGTTTGGTTATAGCAACCCAAACAGACTAAGACAATATGCAAATGCTATTCATAGTATGATTTCACTTCCATTAATATACAGTTTATTTTCCCTACATTAACAACTTGGATATTTTTGTTCCTTTGCTTAGTTGTCTATGTACTTATCATGAATCCAACCCCAAACTCCCCCAATTTGTGTAAATCTTTTTCAACACAATTCAACAGATGAAATAACATGTCAATATCAGCTATGGAAGCAATCTCTTCTGGAGCTTTCTGACCTGCTGCAGTCTGGCCTGGCTGCTCTCTCTATATAGCTGTCTTCCTGGTATCTCCCTTTATCTCCATGCTGGGGATTTCCTTTCTCTCTCTCTTATGTAGATTTCATGTGTCCTACATTTCTTCTTCATTTTCCTACTTTATTTCATTTTCTGGTAGAAAATCTATCTGTCTTTCCTGATAGAGTAAATGGAAGGCTTTTTTTTTGGGGGGGGGCACTTTGCACATCTTTATATGTTTTCATTCTAACCTCACAGTTAAAATAGTAGAGCTAGGTACAGAAGTTCTACAAAATAGTAGAAGCTAGGTAAGTAAATGTTGCTGCCCTCACAGTTAAAATAGTAGAGCTAGGTACAGAAGTTCTACAAAATAGTAGAAGCTAGGTAAATGTTGCTGTCTAGGTACAGAAGTTCTACAAAATAGTAGAAGCTAGGTAAATGTTGCTGTTGAGAAGTGTGAATACTTTCTGAGTTTTAACTTTTTTTTAAATGAAATCTGCTTTTACTTCCTCCCAGGAAACTTCCTGTATCTTCTCTTGGTCCCCAGTGTTCTAAACTTTTATGGTGATCTTTCTTGACTTAACTCTATTTTTAAACATTTTGCTGGACATTTAGTGGAACCTTTCAATCTAGAGACATGTTTAGTTCTAGCAATTTTATTTAAAATGTTTTATGCTTTTCTCCACCCTTTTTGTTTCTTGTTACTGTTGTTTTTTTCTCTAAATCCTTATTCAGATGCTAAAATCTCCATCAGTCCTCAAAGTTTTTTCCTTAATCTTTTTCTCTTCTACTTTTCCATCTCTTTTTAAAGCATCTTCTGCTTTACGTTCTGGAAAGTTTCATCAATTCAGTCATATAAGTGTCTAATGAGTGATTCATTGCTGTTATTCTGCTTTTAATTCCTAAGAGCTAGTTTTTATTCTCTGAATATTCCTTTTAATTAGCATCTGGTAATTATTTTATGGATGTAAAATCATCTCTTTTCTTTTTCCCTAATATTGTCATTTTTGTTCTCTTCTCTCTGCATAGTTCCTTTTTTATAATGATTTTGTTTGTTTTAGAAGCTATCTCGCATAGGGGGGGGGGGGGGGGGGGGGGGGGGGGGGGGGGGGGGGGGGGGGGGGGGGGGGGGGGGGGGGGGGGGGGGGGGGGGGGGGGGGGGGGGGGGTGAGACAGCTGGTCAGATCTTGATATGAGTAGGGCTTGATAGCTCTGCTTTCCCAGGGGAATTCCTGAGTGTGTCCATGCAGAATTCTCAGAAAAGACTCTTCTAAGCTGCAGCTTTGAGTGTAAACATTTGACTGCTGCTCTTCCAAAAACTATGTAGGTGTAAAGCTTGGTGGGGTGGTAAAGAGAGTTCAAAATTTAGCAAGTGAAATTTTATTTATTCAATACCTCGTTTTTAACCCACTTTATTGAGGTCCCTGAGTCAAGAGACTCTTTTTTTTTTTTTTTTTTTTGGTGGCTGGCTGGTATGGGGTTCTGAACACTCGACCTTGGTGTTATAAAGCTGCACTCTAACCAGCTGAGCTAACCGGCCAGCCCCCAAGAGACTTTTAATTTCACTCCCTCTAGAGAATAAACCTCTAGTCTTTGCCATAGTCAGGTAGGAGACTTGGGGGTCTAATTCCTATTGAAACAAGTTTTCAGCCAATCTCTGGCTTGTTGCTGTACCTCATGCCCCATGCTCCTACCCCCACAAACTCATTAAAGATGTTCCTGTGTAAATTGGCCTGTTTTAGCTTTCCCCCAAAGCTTAAAACACCATTCATCAAGTAATCCTGCGTGATCTGTTTTCTTACATCACTTTTAACTCCCATTTCACATGAATGAGTTGACTTCATAGCCACAACTCTTGACAATGTTAATTCCATCCCACTGAGACATGTTGCAAAGCCAAGTCTGTACGGAAGGCGGCACAATGACAGGGTAATAATAGGAAGCCTGCAGCAAAGTGTCCAACAAATCTGGGAAGAACAAGCCACGATGTCAGCAAGGAATGGAACAAATCAATGTCATCTGTAAAGCCGTGCAGACCTCACCGGTGAGTTAAAGACTGTGGCAAAGAGCTGTCTGCGGGAGTCTACAAAAGTGACAGATTAATGTTTTAAACAACGGTGATGCCGTCCTGGGTTACCTACCAAGACAGCAGATGACAGGAGTGAGCACCCTGATGCAGAATCATAGGCACCTCTCCAGAGTAATTTCAATAAAATAAAAATATGACAAAACACCTCTTTCTGACCACCTCTTTCATTCTGCAGGATTCCATCTGCTTTGCTCTGCCATTTTATCTTCCCAAATGCCTTATTTGCCAAATAAAGTCTGTTTATCACAGTTTACTTAATTCATCTCAATGACACAACTCCATGAAATAAAGACAGCCACATGTCTTGGTAGTTTAAGATGATATGAAATTCCATTAGGTTTGATTGCAAATTTACTCATACTACTGTATCAGTGACTCTTAACCAGAACTTTTTTCAATGCCTGGTACATTCCCCAGAACTACAGAATAAAAATTTATAGGTAATAAGGCCTCAGCATGTACATTTTGAAAATTTTTTTCTAGTGATTTCAATGCCTAAATCTGTTTGGGACTGACTATTCTACTTACAACAATAGCACATAATAATGGCAGTTAATATTTTAAGTATTTACTTAGCATGTACCCTACTCTCCTAAGTGCATTACATGCATTAACTTATCCATTTCTCACACTGACCTAATATAGTAGGCATTTTATTGTCTGAGACATCTCAGACTTAAAGAGGTTAAATAGCTTCCCCAAAGATTAGCTGGGACTGGAACAAGAAGTCTAATCCAGATTAACTGTTTGGAACCCAACTGTCTCAAAACTAGGGCTGTTTATTTTCACCATTTTAATGGAGGCTATAGAACAAGGAACAATACAGCCAAAATAATAACACAATTTTCTTTAATGAGGAAGAACTATAGCTCATCATTTCATGCTGTCCTTTATTTTTAGTTTTCCCTGCCTGCCTGGAAATAAACTATTAGAATTATTGTATCCAACCATAGGGAGGAATTATACTCATTGTACTATTCAAGTTCATACTACAAGTAAAATATTTCCTTCTAATAATAGTCCTTTACTTTTAAGAGGGGCATTGCCAACCTCAGATATACCCAACAAAGGCAATCAGGATTGTGAGGAGGCAGGCTCCGGTGCCCTTGTCTGGGTTTATAGCGCACTGGAGGATGTAGCCTTCTGATATCTAAGGAGTAAAAGAAAAATATCAGAACCCCAAGTTCAGCCAAAATCCATGTCTTGCATCCTTCAGGTGGACTTTGCTTGTGGTCACTCTGTATTCATTGCACCAAATGCCCACCTCCTGTCCTACCCTTCCCCTGTTCCTGGAGTCTAGGAAAAATGCCTTTGTCTTTCAGTTTTACAGAGATGAATCACAACATTGCTTCATTTAATTACCATCTGCTCTGTATGAGCACATTCCTGACCTCACCCTCACTCCCTGTACCTGGGAAGAATTGAACGCCACTCTCATAGCACCAGCAATGCTTTACTGAATTCATTCTTTGCTTGTGGTCACTCTGTATTCATTGCACCAAATGCCCACCTCCTGTCCTACCCTTCCCCTGTTCCTGGAGTCTAGGAAAAATGCCTTTGTCTTTCAGTTTTACAGAGACGAATCACAACATTGCTTCATTTAATTACCATCTGCTCTGTATGAGCACATTCCTGACCTCACCCTCACTCCCCGTACCTGGGAAGAATTGAACGCCACTCTCATAGCACCAGCAATGCTTTACTGAATTCACTAAATTACATGCCTGTCTTCTCTCCTAGGCCATACATGTCTTGATGGCAGGAACCATGCTTGTTTATTATTATCACCTTCTCATCTAGCGTAGAGTATATTCAATAAGCGATGAATGGATGGATGGATGGATGCCTTAATGTATGACCTCAACAAATAATGTTTGGCTCGATATGAGAAAGCCTGTGACAGCGCATAGGCAGAGAGCAAACTCATAAATGTTTCTGAGAAAAATGTAAAAGATGAGGTTGAATTACTTTTGTGGCACTTCTAATGCAAACACTTTATGATCTTTTCCCACGGATTGCTCTCTTTTACGTCTGCACTCTCTTTCTCTCTCTCATCATTGTATGTATAACTGAACTGCTTCAACATAAATGTTTCTGAGAAAAATGTAAAAGATGAGGTTGAATTACTTTTGTGGCACTTCTAATACAAACACTTTATGATCTTTTCCCACGGATTGCTCTCTTTTACGTCTGCACTCTCTTTCTCTCTCTCATCATTGTATGTATAACTGACCTGCTTTAGACACTTTATGATCTTTTCCCACGGATTGCTCTCTTTTACGTCTGCACTCTCTTTCTCTCTCTCATCATTGTATGTATAACTGAACTGCTTCAAGAAAAATTCTATTCAGAACAGAAATATTTGAGTGACAAGATGATGTTTATCCTTTCTCACTCAATACTCTTTGTTGACACTTAAGTAACTAAACATTCTCATCAGTGGAATGACTACACATGGTCTTATCACCAAACACCACGAACACTTCATGGGATCTACTGACAGAGTTTTGCGTTGTTGACTCTCCTCCCTTCCTGGAACAAGCCCTTCTGAGGGTTTCCAGGACATGGTCTACTGCCCTCCTTCCCGCCTCTCTGGCTACCCTTGCCACTCTCACCTGTGGGTGTCTCTTCCTCTTTTAAGTCACCATTATCTTTGTGATTCTTTCTAATTTCTATTTTCTTATACTTTTTTCTGAATAATCTCATCCATTTACACAGCCTCAGTGACCAACTCTTGGTGTTTATGAGTCTGGTCCACTGAAATCCATTCCTAAAAACCAGAGGGTCACATCCAAAACTAGAATCGACCAAAACCTGCAAACCTGCTCCCACTGTTCATTTTCCAGTCTCACTAAATGACACCATCCTTTTCCTAAGTTGCCTAATCACAAAATTTATGTATTATTCTGGACACCATCCTCTCCAGATGGACATAACAAATCATCTCTAACCTGTCCCTGACTGGTCCATTGACACCACTCCAATTCTGTCATCAGTATCTCTTGCCCAGATACCCGAACTTAATATCTTAGTCGGTCTCTGCTTCTATTCATGCTTGCTTTCAATCTGTTCTGCATAAGATAGCCAAAAATTATCTTGAAAAATAACAAACATGATCATGTTATTCATCTATTTCAAAACTTTCAGTGGCTCATTATTTCTTAAAGATGAAAATTAAGTTATTAACATTTAACCTTTCAATGGCTCAACATTTTATAACATTAAAGGAAATATTTCTTACCACAAGCATCAACATCTGTCTCTCATAAATATTGATATTATTTGAAGAATTGAATGTGTTAAGCGAATATTACTCGGTAAGCCTATTTATACTTTTCTTTTTTCTACACATAAAAATATAGGCTTCTGAATGTTAACATAGTGTTATCAATTTGAAATTACAGACATAACCTAAAACACCTAAAACTTCTCACCATGTCTTCTTCCAAACTATAGTATTGTTTAATAGTTTCTAATAATCACTAATTACAATCCAGTTACTCCCATCTTCAATGATATTCTTCCTTTGGTTGGCCACCAAGTAATGTATGTGACCCTTTCCAGAGTGAGGAAGAACACTGCTCTGACTCTGAGAAAAGAACGAGGAGATATTTGCTTTCTATTGACCTTGCCTCCAAAGTGCTCTGTCCAAATAGTGCAATCCACATTCAGAAATTAATAAACTCAGTCATAAAATTGACATTTTCAGACTCTTTTATCCTACATCATTTTGATGGCAGGATAATCTATTTTCCCATCATTTACCTTCTTTCTAACATAATATCATCTAATGAATTTTATTGGTAGCTCTTTGAGAGGTGAGTGTCTGTCAGTATTTCAAGACTAGGAAGTGTCTCAAATCTCTCCAGTGGATTCACAAAGTTCAGAGAGTTCTCTCATCTAATCACTGGAAATACAAATTTGTCCCCAACAATAAAGTGTTACTGCTGCTGAATTTCTCTTTAGTACCATGGTATCGGATTTCTCTGGCACAGAAATGAAACACCAAAGGAGAACCACAGGTGTGTCTTCAGTTTTTTGTGCTTACTCGCCTGACAGCAAACCCCCAAATTTCAATTATTTTGGAATTATTTTTATGTTATATTAGAAGGCAAGAATGACACTACCTTTTGCTTCCAATTCTCTAGTATCTACCACATACTCGTATTAGGTGCCACATAAACATTGATGGAATGAATGAATAAAATAACCGTAGGGCAACAGATATCTGTGTGCAAAGCATTCTGCAAGGTGCTGAACGATACAGGAAGGGAAGGTGTGGGTACAAGATTAATTCAGGTGTGGATCCAGGTGGCAGTGTTAATTCTAGTAAAAGAGTTGAAATCTATGCATCACTAACCAGAATCTAAGGTAAAATGCTAAATTGTGATGAGAGAGAGATAAATCAATTTCCCCTTAGGGAAGATGGAAGGGGGCTAGAAGAAAAAAATCAAGGACAACGTCAGGAGGCGGCATTTGGGATGACAATGAGAGGTCATTATTTGACCATGTGAAAAGGTAGAGGAAGGGCATTCCATATGGAAAGAGCAGCATGTGAAGGCAAAGAATTGGGCAAATACTGAATGTGTGTGGATGTGTTTTAGGGAGTAGAGTTCAGACTAATTGAAGTATAGGGCGAGACTGACTATCAGGCAAATGAGACTGGAAGTTTGGCTTAACTAAAAGGTTAATATTCAACAACAATCCTAATTTTTGTCATTTATCGATTTGGATACACCATCTCATCTATTTCCATACTCCAAGTAAGAAATCCTTTGACGTTTTATTGAACTCATTTGTTTCATTGATAAGAAAACGTTTGATAAAATTTAACCATTTTTTGACATCTGAGGGTCAACAGTGTAAACATGGGTCTTGTACTATATTGCACTGCAAGGATGTTAGATTGTCAGTTCCTAAATGTCCCTGTCAACTGTAGAGCTTTTTCATAATTAGGTGGACACAGTAAAGTCCTTGGCAGTTGTGGACACAGTGATCCGAAGAAATAGCCATTTTCTTCTGCTTCATTTATGTTGTTGACAATTCTCTGTCCATTTTTCGTGTGTATCTTTCAAAGCTCCCATTCCTCATTTGCCTCCAGAGTGGATTTTAATTGCTACTGTCACATCTAATGTTGATTGAGGGGCCTAAGGTTACCATCGGACTGACATCAGGTATGAGGGAGTTATTATTATAATTGTACCCTAATGTAATTACATAATAGTTTTACTATTTGTAAAATAACAGCTGTATTGTTACTCTATTTTATCTTTGCAATGACCTAGTGAAGGACTTAGAATATGTAATATAATCCATTTGTGTAAAGAGTGAATTGATAATCAGAGAGGTTAAGTGAATAATTTGAGATTACTTAGTTAGTGGCACAACAGAGACAAAAGAGTGACAGCTGGCCTAGTGGCCTTTCCTATCCTTGATAAGGTTTGTAATATGCATATGCATGTCAACTCTTTTGTTTCATCTGTGAAACATATTTCCCCACTGCTTAGCTAGTAACATATTCAAAACACGAACAGTTTTATATTAACTTTTTAAAATCCAAATGGGACAACAGGATCTGATTCTACTGTTCATATCACACAATACTGTATATTTAATTTAAAAAATACTCACTTTACTAAAGTAGCTTCATGATTTGAACATTTTAGTGTGATCCATTCTTAGATCAATTTCAAAAGACTGAATTTAAACATAACTTCAAGCTGTGAAGGTTTTAGTTTCCTTTCCTTTTACTGTTATGTTTTTTTCTTTTCCTTTTCGAAATTCCTCTGCTGGGAATGAATTAAATGCACTCTCTATAGGTATACATGCATGTTTGCATCCTGATAATCAAACAAGAACTTGTAGGAATGTAGCAGTGATGAATGTACCACTGTCAAAATAGTTTATATATGTCGGAGCAAAATGAACTGTGACCAGCAGATTCCTTTCATAGTCAACACCCTTCCATATCTCTTCAATATGTGGAAGTGTCTTAATGGATGTGCATTATCAATTTTGTGGGCTCATTTTCAGTCATAAAGAATAGTGTACCAGATGCTCCTGGTACACTGAATTTGTCACACTGTAGACAAGCTAGTATCATTATGTGAGACCACAGGGGAAAAAATAAAAGATTCACATTTAATCCATATTAACTACCAAGGGACCCATCAAGGCAGTTGGGCTAGCTCATGATACAGCAGCTTCCAGCATATTAGCAGCCCATAACAACTTAGTTATAATGAGCTGCAAGATCTTACACCATAAGCTCAACTCCATTCAAGTGAATTAAAGTATATGAATTCATGTACAAAGTATAACCTTAACATCTGTCTGTGCTTAGCCAATATTTTGTTTATGCCTTTTAGGAACAGCCAAATTATCTTTGTTTCCCCTGAAACTAGGTAGTGTAATTTCCATCAATTGCAGTTTTACCTGATAGAGAGGACCGGCCTGATCCCCATTAGCCTCCCTGGCTACAGTGGTGGGCGGCAAGCTGCTCACGATTCCGGCAGCTGTTTCCTACGTATTAGGGCAAGATATTCCCAAACAACTTTACCTTGCTACTCAAATGGGAAAAGTAATAGTCTAGTCAAAAATTAAATAGTCAACAAGACATGCATACCTAATAAATACCGGAGAGCTTGTATTTAGTTAAGCCAAATGACTTAAATCATATCCTCCTACACTGAGCGTGGAGAACCTTTCTATTTTAATAAACTTAGGCCATTTTCTTTTCCATAAAAGCAATGCCATCCTTCCCTTCTTTAGGGACTTAGGAAATAATATCTTTCCTATTATAACTGTTATTTCTGTTTTGCAGATGAGGAAACAAAGGAATAGACTTGCCCATGGTCACCAATTGCTAAGTACACAGTTTAAGGTGTTTTAAAAGCAATGCCATCCTTCCCTTCTTTAGGGACTTAGGAAATAATATCTTTCCTATTATAATTGTTATTTCTATTTTGCAGATGAGGAAACAAAGGAATAGACTTGCCCATGGTCACCAATTGCTAAGTACACAGTTTAAGGTGTTCTTCCATGGAGTTTTATGTATAGGTTGAATAAATAAATATGTGAATAATCTAACTTTCCTATTCTTTTACTGTCTTAAGCAGCAGGTATATATGAATCATTTGGATAGGGTTTTCAAAATTCACATCTTACCTCCAGAAACTTTAGCATGAAGAAAAATGGATGCTGCATGTATCATTATGGCTTTTTGAGAGTTTTACACACCCAAGCTTCATCTAGTTCTAATCGGTCTAGACACAGTTCCTTAAAAGTCCCATAGAATTTATATGTGGATGGGATCTAGAGAGTCCTTTCATTCATCCCTTCCTCTTCAACAGTCAGCCTCTAGGGCATCCTGGAGTGAAGTTACCAAGTCTAGCAGCTCAAACTCAGATGCATCCCACTCCACTGAAGGACAGCTCCGGTTGCCAAAATCATAACATGCCTTCTTAAAAAAAAATCTAATAACCAATTCTGATCCTGACTTCTGTTCTAGTTCTTTTTCTGATTCACCAAAGTATTACATTTACCTTTTCACTGATACACTACACTACACAATATTTGAAAATGACGTCTTCTGAGATTTAAACAGGGGCAGTTTAGAGATGTCACCATTGTTTTTATGGGTCGCCTCATTCTGGCCACATCTTTACATTTTCTCTCTTGTTTGGTGATGACTACCCCCCCCCATTCATAATACCAACATTTCACACATTATTTCAAATAGGCTCTGAAAAGAGTAATGTACTTAAGAACCATCACTTGTCTTATATCATTGAAATTGCACTTCCACTAATGTAATCTAAGACTACATTATCTTTCTTAACTTTTCCCAGTAGCTGCCTCATATGAAACTTGAATTCAACTAAACTTCACATACTTTTTTTCTAAACAGCTGCCAAGCCAGACTTCCCTGTACACAAACCTCTGAAGTTGGTATCTTTGAACTTACAGACAAGGTGGACACTATCCCAGATTTTTATCTTTTTGTTTTTATCTCATATTCTTCAGGATTTTAGGTTCTTCCTGAAACCTGATGCTGTATTAAACACATGCATATTTTCTTAGTCTTGTGTAATCTACAAATTCTATAAGCTTGCTTTCAAGATATTACTCCAACTCTTTGATTACAGTTTTGAATAGAAAGTACATAGCTCGATGCTTTACCACAGACTCTTTTTTTCACGTTGATAATGATCAACTACACAGTGTAACCAAAGGGATATATAAACATATACCTAATACATTTCACCAGCATTCAAAGATCAGCGCTCACCTTGGCTGGTTTCCTCGCATCTTTATGGAGTACACTGTGATGTCAACATCTTATTGGGCATCTGCAAATGGCTAGAGGTTATGTGCTCATTTGCAAATGAAGAACAATCATTCACAATTGTATGGTTGTCTTCTTCAGTGATTCCCAACTCCAGTGATAATCAAGACAGAAGGTCTTACAAGAACAAATGTCTAAGCTTCATAAATTACCTATTTCTCATGTGTCAGGTTTCAAATGTAATTTTTAACTTCCCTACAATATGCTGAGCTGCACAGCTCAGCTGGCAGCAGCAGGAACCTCTGATGTGGGGTGCACAAGACAATCTAGTGTAGTATGGGGAGTAAAGGTGTAAGCATATATTTAAAGTTACTGTTCTCATCTTTTTACAATTAGGCTTTATTATATTTTCTAACATATAAATTTTGGTACAGTAGTACATTTATGTCACACACAAATAAATGAGCATAAATCAATGTTCTTGCTCAAGAGAATTTTACTGATCAAGGAGTGAAGTTAACAAAGGTCTCAGGTCTCTCCAGACTGCTGGATGAGAGATCCACACAGGCTAGGCCAGGACCCAGGTGAGAGCCCACCTTAGCCAATCTGTTCTGCTCCACGGCTAACATGTATACACCTAACCATGCACTGGGAAACCCTTATAGGAGAGACAGTAAAATCCTATTCATTTTGAAGGGATCATAGAGTTGAAGCTTTTAATTTTGCAGTTATGGAAAGTGAGGTAGAGAGGGATTAAGTGACTAGAATGAATAGCTTTAAAGCACTTGTGGGACATACCAGGGAAAAGAAAATGAAATGAAATAAAGTTAATATCAGAGCTGGACCCGATTCTATTCCATTGCTCTTTCTCAAAATATATTACCCCAACACAGAAATCCAAATCCAAAGCCAAAACCAAAAGCAAAGAAAGAAAACAAAAATAAGAAATTGGGGTGACAGTTACTTAACTACGTCTTTTGGCACCGCACTTATGCTGACCAATTTTCTGGTTAAGCAGAGGGAAGTAGCAGCTGCAGTGAGCTTTCCTGAAGCCGGCAGCATCCCTCCTGCAGAACAGTCATCTTCCAACTTTAAACCCATTTAGAATTCTGCCTTCACAAGTTGTGAATATGCACATTGTTCTAAGATGAATAACACATTATTAAAAAAACAAATAGTGA